>NW_008595946.1:40558-54756 GCF_000691845.1 Merops nubicus
GGGTCTTCAGGATGAAGGCTCCGAGTCTTCCTCAGGGTTGATCTCTTTACTTTTAATCTGAGAACAGGCTGTTGTAACCAAATGGTTCCTGTCAACCTTGAAAGGTGTCCATCTTATCAAGAAGTTTCAGAAGTTTCAGTCCCTCCTGTCTCCCAGTTCAGCTCTAATCACCCAGTTTGCAGGGGCTTTAACAACACACAAGCAGTTTATCTTGCCTCTAGCCCAATTGAGGGGGCTTAGAGCGTAAGTGAGTAGTTGTTCATCACACACTCTACATCAGTATGTGACCTACCTGACATCTGGGGGAACAAGCAGTAAGCATGAGGCTTACTGTTAGACTATAGCTAAGAGTATTAATTACTTATTTCAGTTCTTTCCATAGAGACAGGGACTGTGATAAACATTAAGCATGAGAACTAAGTTAAAGCATAATGGTGTAACATCTTGGTACAAGCTGTCCAAGATTAAGTTTAGTTTTTGTTATTGACTGAATAAGTCAATATTCACGTAAGAGTCTCAATACATGACAAATCAGTTACATGTCTCATTTCTAATACAGGGATAATACACATTAGTAACCATCTGAATGCTTCATATAAACATATTGAATTCCAGAGCCGTGATCGTTGCTTATGTTCTTACAGAGTTTTCAGAAACAAAAAAAACACCAACACCACCACCACAACAGAATTTAGTGCTCAAAAATCCAGTTTCTGAGATTGCAGGGACTTTGTGTGCACAGGAGTATTTATGCAGTTCTAATGCTTACAGGATTGTCTAGCTTCCTGATAATTAGTACTACTGCTCCTACCAACATGTACAGCTGGTAAAAGGTATCAAATAACTTTGGAAATCCTTGGGAAATCCATGAAGCTTTACCCGAGGCATTTTAGTAAGAAAATTGCAATGGCCATTTCTGGATAGCTGGCCTCTCCCTTCTCCTGTTTGCTTATGTTTGCAAACGTAGAAACACAGCTATCAACTATGGGGACAAGAATGGTTTCCACACACAACAGATACTGGCTGCTCCTACCTAAATATAAATACGAGACAAGTATGCTTAACTTTCTTGAGTTTACCTGAAGCATTACCATTGGAAACACTAATCCAGGGGAAAACTGTTGGATTAGGTTATTTTGGTTCTCAAAATTGGTCTGCTTAGGTCAAACAGTAACGAAATAGAACACCTATTACTTTGGCAAATCCATCTTCTTTCATGCAGAGACCACTAAAACATTACTGCTTCAAGCTACTATTCAACCAACTCTGCAACTCCACAAGCTTCAACATCTACTGTGGCTTTAATGCCAATCTGTTCAGCCTAGTCTGGCTGTCACAAACCACCCTGAGTACTGGCTGAAAGCAATGTATGAGTGGCACTCATTGTACTGAAGGTCTAGAGTCTGTTGTGACTACACACAATGGTCACTTACTAAGTCATCATGTTGTTTTATAGACAAATGCCAACAGACTTAAGCAGAGGAAAGACACAGATTTTTTTTATTTTCCCTCCCAGAAAACTGGCTACCTGACTGTCAGATCAAGACAGAATTCTGAGTTTGAACTACACAATCACAAATCACAGCCACCCACTCCCTGCAGCAGTTCTTTAAAATATATATCAAAAGCCATCACTTTTGATATGGGGCAGAGGAATGGGTGCACACAGTGCCTTCCTCCACAGGGAAAATTTGATGCTTCCAAGCAGATCGATGCTTCTGGAAGGCAACTGGTAAGTTACCAAACTCAGTCTTCTACCATCCAGTAGCAACTGAACTTTAAAAGAAACAAGAGGAAAACAATCTGTTTCTATTTTGCTGTACTGAGCAACCAATTCCAAGGACACGACAAACAACAGAGGCAGAAGAGGAAAGTCCACAACCAATGATCAGACAGCCTGGCCAAAGCCATTTAGAAAAAGGCAAAGGAAAAAGCAAAAAAAAAAAAAGCTTCAAATAATACCATCAGCTACAAATCTCTAAAGATAAGCCTCAAGCACAAGTGAACTTTTAATCTTCTGCCCACTACTACGAGTTGCTACATAACTTTTATTTCACAGATACTACTTACATAAACTCAGTAATGAACTACCCAAGATATGAACGTGGATGATCACAAGTGATTCAGGTTTGTTCAACTTAACAGTTAATTGGAAAAAAAAAAAAAAAATCAGCAGTATTACAAGTCAGTCACGTGATTGATACAGCAATGCTATAAAAATCATGAGATTGGCACAGGAGTGCAACAACAGAATAACTAACCAGCTGTTACCCAACAACAATGCCTACATTGTAAAATTGTTTCATGAAGGGAGAGAAGAGGGTGGGAAGAATGAGGAGATATTTACTTCCTGCTCAAAAGACAAATAAAGGCTATTACTCCATTTTTTGTCACTGTCACAAGAAACTCAACTGTTAACATCCACTTGTCTTTTATGGAAATCACACAAAGTGGCTCACGTGCAGAAAGCAAACCTCTTGAGTAGAGGACATAATTACCTAAAACATCCATGTATTTTTAAGACATATGTACACCACACTTCAACAGTGCAATCACTCAATTTTTACCAAAAAGAGTATTTAGGCAATTTGGAAGACTTACATTCTGCCATTATTTAATGACAAGAGAAGCACCACTTTTCTTCCCCTCCCAAGTACAGAAACTCAATTGTGTTATAAAAGCAACTTTGACACTCTTACCACAGGCCCAAAATGACTCAAGTATCCATTCATGGTTCTTGCCTTACAAGAATGCTTGAAAATAAATTGATCACACACCTGTATATGGGGCCATGAGGCTTCAAGAGTTGGTTCATCTTCTTCTGGATCAAAATCAGGGTTATCACTAGGTGGAAGTGTTCTGAAAATATTAGAACTAATCTGCAAAAGAAAAAGCATTGTTTAATTTTATCTTTTTTTATGTTTCCATGGATGACGCTCAGCAAGGTACTGCCTTTATCCTAAAATCACAAGAAAAAAAGAATTTTAAAAAAATTTATATACTAAATCTTTTATTCTTTATTTTTTTCAAAACTGCTAAATCCGAACAGCCAAAAAGTCTGAAACAGGCCAATTTAAATAATATAAAATAGTTGACACAAAAGTTAATTTTGTAAGTTTGGAGCTAGATGTGGTAGTACTTAAAACTTTTCTCCAACAGCATGTAAGTTAAATGAAAAATTCAATTTTCCCTTAAAAAACATGATTTTTAACTATGTGACACCAAGATCTCAGGTTTTATGTAAGACAAAGACAGTATGATTTATCATTTATGATTTAAAAAGAGTTCTCTTTACATGTAATGCAGACAATGCCAAAAAAAAAATCTAGTTTTACAGTTCTTCACTTTAATAGAATCATAGAATGTCTGGGCTGGAAGGGACCTCCAAAGGTGGGACCCCAAAAGGACATATAACCAACCTCCCCCGCCATAAGCAGGGACATCTCCAACTAGATCAAGCTACTCAGAACTTCATCCAACCTGATCTTGAATGTCCCCAGGGATGGGGCCTCCACCACCTGTCTGGGCAACCTATTCCAGTGGTCTGTCACCTTCATATTAAACAACTTTTCCCTAATGTCCAACCTAAATCTCCCTTTTTCTATCTTAAACCATAGCCCCTCATCCTGTCACTATGAACCCTTGTGAACAGTCCATCCCCTGCTTTCTTGTAGGCCCCTCTCAGGTACTGGAAGGTTGTTATAAGGTCCCCCCAGAGCCTCCTCTTCTCCAGGCTGAACAGCCCCAACTCCCTCAGCCTGTCCTCACAGCAGAGCTGCTCCAGCCCTCGCAGCATTTTTGTGGCTCTCTGCTGAACACACTCCAACAGCTCCACGTCCTTCCTGTGCTGGGGCTGCAGAGCTGGACACAGACTCCAGGGGAGGTCTCACCAGGGCAGAGCAGAGCAGCAGGATCACCTCTCTCCATCTGCTGGCCACGGTTCTCTTGGTGCAGCCCAGGATTTGGTTAGTGTTCTGGGCTGCCACTGCACATTGGTGGCTCGTGTCCCACTTCTCACTTCCTAGTACCCCCAAGTCTTTTTCCAGTGGTCTACTCTCTAACATGTCCTCTCCCAGCCTGTAGTGGTAATCTGGTTGTTCCTGCCCAGGTGCAGGACCACACACTTGGTCTTGTTGAACCTCATGAGGTTCACCTGAGCCCACTTCTCCAGCCTGTCCAGGTCCCTCTGGATGGCCTCCTGTCCCTCTGGCATGTCACCTGCCCCACCCAGCTCAGTATCGTCAGCAAACCTGCTGAGGGTGACTCGGTGCCACTGTGTCACTGATGATGTCAAACAACACTGGTCCCAGTATGGACCCTTGAGGGACACCACTAAGTGACCTCTAAGGGACGCTTTAGCTAATTTCAAGATATTTCCCACTTTCAAGCACAAACAGAACAGTTTATGGATTTTCACCATTCATAATTTTGAGATGTTTCAAGGTTTTGGGAAGTCAGAAATACATAATAATTTTAACTTATTTAGCAACAAATAATTTTGAAAAAAGAAAGAAAGATAGCTACCACGTTACTTGAAGTATGACACAGTCCTACCAAATGTCTCAACAGGGCAAGTTTAAAAGGGTTTCTCTAGGAATTTTTGAAGTATAAAGAAATCTAGACAGAAGACTTATCTTCCAGATGTCAAAAGAAAAACAGAAGTCATCTCTTCTGCCAGATGTAGCATACGGGATTTTAAATCTCTTTAACATGAATAAAAGAGAACATTAATTTAGTTTCTGCATTTTCTGCTCTTTTTCCAGGAATAGGTTTAAGCCAAACTTTTCCAATCATCTTTCAAACCCTGAAGTCTTTTCAGTCAAATCTGTTTCAAATAGCTGCTAACCACCCAAGCCTACTAAACACAAAAGAAAACCTTTAACTGTTTGCAGCAAATACTACTGCACAGCTTCCATGGAGTCTCCAAGGTGTTTGAAGAACCTTGCAAAAGGACTTTAGAGGTCCTGAAGTCACTCAGCTGGCTCTGCATAAAAGAATCAGCTGCCTCATTAAACAAAGTATAAAGCTATGGCACAAACTGACTTCTCATTTCCTCCTATGTGTTCCATTCTACACCCTGTCACTGTCTCCTGGTGTCACACAGTGAAGCTGCAGATGCTGAACAGAACGGCAACGATGGTCTGTATGGCTGGGCCCTACAGCAGTCTCCTAGTTTCCTGCACAGCATAGAAACAAAAAGAAACAACCACCCCAAAGAGTAGAATTGTCCTTTCATATTATAAACACAAGGGACAGGGAATTCCGGAGTACAAGAGAATGTGGCTGGGGGCAGAGAAGGGGGAAAACAAAGTCTGAGAGAATGTGAATTTTAATCAAGCCCCTAAACCAAGACTACAGTCGTGGTTCTCTTATCAGATACTGTCTACTCTTACCAGGTATTCAACAAAAACATCCAACATACAAATCAGTCCCCTAAAAAGACTTCTCTACCTCTGCTTACAAGTCTTCTGGTAACATCTCTTGAAAAATTAGTCCTTTTATTTCTAGATAGATCTTGAACTGAACCAGTCAACCCTTTAGCACAGAACCTCAGAAGACAAAATGCCAAAGTTTTGAGTCCAAAAGAAAGATACTAACTCCTGCATACACTCCTGCAGCAGAAACAAACAGCCATCCTCCCAGGCAGATCTTTACAACACTCATTTCATGGTTCTCAGAGCATTCAGTACTCCCACAAGCATTATCAGTCTTAAGAATAAACTGTGTACCATTTTTATGTACAAGCCAGTCTCCCTAAAGAACTGGTTCATTTACTTGATTATGTTTGAAATACTTTTGCTTCCTATCACATTTGCTTCCTCCCCACGTCTTGCTAACAGCACTGATTGAAAACGCGGTTAAATCCCCACCGCTTTTCTACAGACAAATCCTGCTCTGCCTCTTCTCATACTGTATAAATCATCGGCTTTCCCTGGTAAGTGGGGTCTCAGCCCGAAACTTTAATTTGAGAAATACAGATCATAAAAGGCTTTTACAGCTGGAGGGGATTCCAGAGAAACCCAGCATCAGCTTTTCTAAATTAAATCTCAGAAATTTTTGTAAAAGTGACACCTAAAAATGTGCAGGTCAATGCATTGAGATGCAGCAAATATTTTATTGAAACAAACAAACAAGGCAAGAACAAGTCCCTTTATTACCCTGCTGCCCATAAGCTTCCCAAGGAGCTAAGCATTTGGAGAAATACTAGATTCAATTCCAATTTCTGAGCATGTAGATAGGGATACCTAATGTTTTTTGAAATTCTGAATTCATGGCCTGTGCAAGCTGCTAGGAGAAATCTCATTTACATTGGATTTTTAGATGCTGCTGGAGAATCGTGTGAAGTTGGCATGCACAAGGATATGGACAGTAATATGTACTGGAAGGACATTTCTCTTATGCTCCCAAATCTGATAAAGACTAGAGCTTTTCAAATTTCCTGGAAAGTTAGTAACTTGAAATATTAACAGTGCCAAATCCTGATCTGCTATTAGCTTCAGAGGACTTTCAACTAAGAATTTCCAAACAAAGAAAATGTTAGTTTTAAATGACCTAGAAAGGAGGTGCAGACCACTGTGCTACCCCTTCAAAACTATTAATAAGCAAACCTCTGTTCCTCAGTTACTAATTCAGAGGCTTTGACAAAGAAATTATAGGAAAGTAAGGTTGCCTAGGGCACTAAAAAGACAACCTACAGCATATGTCCTGTGCCTCTGCATAAAGAAAGATTTTTTTAAAATTATCTCGTTCCACTCTTGGTGGCTTGAGAAGACATTGGTATGATCTCAACCAGAGCTTCCTACCTCAGGATACAAGTAGAGCAGGGACAACTACAAGAGCCATTACTGGGTGGTACTGGCCCAGCAGCTATCATCGTAACAAAGACCATCTGAAGAGAAGGGATGCCAGGAGACCTCCTCACCTGCACAGACCTTCCCTATGTACTGGTCAACAACAACATTTATCTCCTCTTGGTATCTGTAAGGGATTTTTGACTTTGCCTCCCCAAGACCTGAGCAACTCCAAGGAAACTGGGCTGCTTTCTCTGCAACTTGGAGGAAAGGTTCCAGTCCTAGGGGAAGACAAGGAACTTTGGAAAGAAACTGCCCCCACTTCTGCTGCTCTGGCTTTTTTTTCCAGTGAACTTTTGTAGACTATTCATCCTTTACTAGCAGTCAGATGATAGCTGGATACCATTAAGGCTGATTTCTACCTTTTTTGTCCCCAAAAAACTATCCTTCAAACTGCAAAAAACTCAAATGCTTTTTGCTTTAAACGTAGTAACACTGAATGCTCTAAAAAAATTTTAAAAATAAAATTCTCAAAATCTCATAGAAGTTTTGCTACAAAGAAAGGCCTCAAGCCTGACAACACACCTGTTGTTTGGAGGGAGAAAGCCATCCAGATTTCCTTCTGAAAGCTGGTACTTCGTCCTAATTCACAGCAAATACCTTTTCTGCTGCAAGTTGCCAGGGAGACTAGAAACACTATTCAGGCTTGGAGGGATCTTTTCTCTCAAGCTCAGAAAAAGCTCTCACCCAGCACTTAAGGCTTTCCTCATTTTCTATCATTTCAGGGGAGAATAGAAGATGGAAATTTGTCATGGAAAGAAGCACAAGCATCCACAAAACTCAAACATTTGCACAACAACAATAGCCTCAAAAGAACAGCTCAATAACACCTTATCTATAAGAAAAGAAAACTACTCCGATATAAAAGAAAGTCTTCCTTCAAGTATGATAGACTAGTTAGTATACTCCTTCTTCTAAGAAGAGGCTATAGAAGGCATAACATAATAAGAAAATATGGCAAGGATTCAAGCTTGCTGCCACCAGCAGCAATTAAAAAAAAAGCCAAAGAGGTGGACATACTCTATCTTCTTGTGTAAATTCATTTGTGTCAGAAATACAGGCCTGTTAAAAACTAAAACTGTACAATACCCTCCAGTATCCTAGTGATTAAACAGGTTTCAATAATCCTAGCCCTTCAGGAGAACAGCAAAATTTTCACACGTACTTGTTAATGAGCTGATCTTCCCTATCAGCTGCTCACAGAAGAAAAAAAAACCAAAAAACAAAACACAAACCACACAACCAAAAGCCACCAAACAAAACCTTAAGAAAAACATCGCTTTCACTGTATATACAACTGAGAAGTTGTAGGCTGTATCTTTGAACTGGTCTGCTTACATTCCCAATAGCTACTTGTGAAGCCAGCATTGTGCCTACGTTTCTTTGCTGAAGTTTAGAGACCAATTAGCCTAAATGCCTGGGCACTAAACACATTTTACTCTTCAAATTTCTTGAGAAAAAAATATTTAAAATATTCCAGACTGTCAAACAGCCTTCAGTTGTGTTCCCTGTACATGGAGTATAGGCATATCTAAGCCACATAGCGTTTCAAAAACACTTCATAAAAAACCTGGGAAAGACAGCAGAAAATGACCACAAATGTTTTGTTGCTTGTTCAACAAGCCACTTGCAGCAAGTGCACGGTACAAGACATGCTGTGGTTTACAACTCACAAGTACCACGTGGACTAGTCTAGCACAGCTTTACAAGGCCAAAACAGTAACAAACAGCCTTATAAAGTATTAACAAAGTAGAGCTGCTTTCTTACACTGATAAACCTTTCTGTTGACACTAGTACCCACAAGAATCCTCACCAGAAAGCTTTAGCTTGTCATTCAACAGCCATTCTTAAATAAAGACAGGAAGCACCAAAATATTGCCATTTTCTGGATGTGAACAACTTCAAACTTTATCCAGACTGCAAGCATCTGCAGTATACCAGCTCTTTCATCTTAATTAAACCCAAATGCATCGTATTTCAGCTAATAATTAAAACTTAGACGTTTGTTTAGAAAGGCTTGTAAAAACAATCTCATAAGCCAAGTTACCATTAGCAAATTATATGATATTGTATGAGCAAAATAACCATCAGCAATTCTGAGCTAGTATACTCTATACTCAGCCTAGTATGGCATCTGCCATTAGAGTGGTAAATGGATTAGTTTCAGATATTTTATTAAAATTCAAAATATAACAAGAGCATTCTACTTACCATTTTCACTATGTCAGCATAAGCCGATTCAACAATCACCCCACGGTTTGTTGAAACATATTCAACCAGTTCATTCAGTGTTGCTCTCTTAATTTCTTTGCTTTTCAGGTCCGAAACAGAGTCCATGAAGTCAAAGAGCACACAACACTGTTGCAACTTCTGACAAAATAGATCTTGCTGTTCATTGAAGGAGGCATCTATAAAAGAAGAAAAAAAACCAGAACAACAAACCAAAAAAACCCAAACCACAACACAGTACTTAAGTCTGTAGAAGCAAACTCTGGATTTAGAAATCTATTCTGTTGACTAAAATTTGCATAGCTATCAGGTTTTTATTATGGGGCATAGCTAGCTCTATAGCCAGTAACTTCACAAGCAGCACTGTCAAAACTGAAAATACCTATTTAATGAAAGACCTGGCATTTACAACTTGGATTTCATTCAAGAAATAACAGATAAACATATGCAGTAAACATATTTACAGCAAATGAGTTCATGAACTGACTTTATTTGAAATACATAGACATAAGTATGAACCCCCCCTCACCAAAAGCCACATACAGCAGCAGTGCATTGTGCTAACCTTCATTCACCCGATTTGTCTCATTCTATTCCCTAATCCCATATTATGTAACCTGCTTAAAAGCTGTAAAATCTGATTTGAAGGAACCTTGTCTTTTTACCCTAATGCAAAATACTTCACATACTTTTGACATCATGTGACGAATGTTTCTCTTAAGAATCAACTCCAATATTCCAAGAGGATTAATCCTGAATTTTCATGCTTTGGTCTAAATATTTTATTACCATCTTTGTAATGTAAGGTTTTCCAGCTTTTTTGGCCTATTAAGAGAATATGT
Source organism: Merops nubicus (assembly GCF_000691845.1). NCBI lineage: Eukaryota > Metazoa > Chordata > Aves > Coraciiformes > Meropidae > Merops > Merops nubicus. Next base: position 50,482 of record NW_008595946.1, read on the forward strand.
TCGGCTGTGACTTGGGATTTTCATTTTATAGTGCAATTTCTCTGTAATCTGATAAACATAATTCCTCCATTAGCTCTAAAAAAGATGGATTATTAATTATAGTACACTTAAAAATTTCATACATCCTGAAAGTATTTTAACTGTCAAAAGTTGCACAATCACAAGAAAAGCACAGTTTTAACTGAAAAACGGGTTTAATGTGTCCTCCATTCTTGTTTTTAATTGTTGGGGTCCTAAGCCACTCCAGTAACACAGCATCACCTCATCTATCCATCAGCTGGGATTTCACTTCTATGGTAAAAAAATTTCTATTTCCAATTTTATCTGCAAATAAGGAATGTTCTTCCCCTGAAGATTTTTCAAGACCTGTCTATAGCCAGACTACTAGTCCCTTAGCTTCATTTACTCACTGCAATATTGATATTAGCACTGCTGTTTCATATTAAGGAAATTATCAAGAAAATAAAAAGGGGCCTTGGAACACTGAGTATTCCAAGTATTGAAAACCTTAAGTCTCACTTTAAAATCTGAACAAATAACAAGAAGATCTCATGCTTCTCATTATTGTTTTTGGATTATTCCAATTAAAAACATGCACTTTCAAGTTTCCAAGTTTGACAATTCAAACATACTTTGACAATGCCAGTTCCTCTGGTTTCTTACCAAAACACCCTCCATTTAGTGGCTGGAACAGCAACAGTCAACAGTGGGTTTAATATTCAGTAATTATCTGATAGAATTGTTTTGTTTCCATAAGCAAAAAGTAATTGCTAAAATGGACTGAAACGCCTCCACTGTAATCCCAACTGCTTGCTCTACCCTGAAAGCCCAAACACCAGGATATGGTATTGTATTCCATTCCCCAGCAGACAGTCATGATCCTATTATCTGAGCTTCAGCAAGCTTTTGAAAAAGCTAGTAATTACTACTCCCTCATAGAGTACTACTCCCTCATTCATACTTTTGAATATTAATTCTGCAATTTTAACCATTTTTCTTTTGAATAAAAATCTTGTGAGGCTTATTTCACTCAGATAACTACAAAAACAAATTGTTATGCTCTGCAAAATAATGAACATCAGCTGTAAAAACATTAAGTTACGTAACATTTCAGCTCAGATCGTCTAATATTCTACAGCAGATTGCATGAGTAAGTATTGTATCATAGCAACAAAGCAATAACAGTGACATGTTGAGGATAAAAATGCAAAAAAGCCTAATTTAAGGAACCAAAACCAGGACGACAGCTTTTTTTGACACTAGCCCCAAACTGATAGCCAAACTCAAACAGGACTCAAACTTACTCTTTTTTTCCCCTCACTACAAACAGAACTAGACTCCAAGTTACAAAAGCCCGGCAGTGAGGCACAGCTAATGCAGTGTACTTAGCTGATGTTCAAAAAAATGAAGTATTAGAAATAATAGAAATTTATCTATAATTTCAAAAGCCAGCAGACAGCCTCTGAATACTAACAGAGGTTAAAACAGACTAAAGACCTAGGGTTAAAAGCAAGTAACAGGAATTCAGACAAAATAATCAAATAACTTCCTACCTTCCCTAGAATATCAAAGAAATCCCTGCATTAACCACTTTTAATTAAACATTAGGGTAACTGAGATCATCTCTCTCCTCCCATGCATCACCAGCCCATTTCATTAGCAGTCTGATCTATCTTGATTAGACATGCTTTCTCAAATGAAAAACCTGATTAATGATGCCCATTAATCTGGTGTGTTGCTCTTACTTAAAGCAAAACCAAAGAAAGTATTTTCTTCCACACACAGATCCATTTTTCCATACTCATAAGGGGAATCATAAAATAATTTTCATCTCTTGCAGATGTCTTTATGTGCAACCATGGTAATAAGAAAGGTACCTCTGTCACATCAGCACTACCTGTCCTCAGCACATTTCTCCTGGGGATGTTATCAGAGGTACCACAGGAACCACCAAGTGCTCTGGGAAAGTCTCTTTGTCCGATAGTGTTCTTAACTTTTTAAAGTCTTGTCTTTAGCCACCTTTATCCCAGCACAATGAAAGCTAGACAACTCTATACCACAATAATCATATTGCAACAGTTTATTCCTGTTCTGTGGAATAAAATAATCTGTGCCATCATAACCACATCAACACCAGAGCTTCTTAGCTTTAGTAGTTTTAACAACCTGTGGTATGATTTCAAAACCAGGGTTAATTTAACACCTATCAAGATTTACACCATACATCTGAAGTTCCGGGTAAATGCTTTTCTTCAAATACCCTAAATACCAAAAGGACCATGGAAGATGATGAAGGTTTGAAGTAGACAGTGGAGGTATCAATAAAATAACCCTGTTGACAGGCTCTATTTTGGAGGAGAAAAAAAAAAAATTAAAAAAATAAAAAATGAAGCCTGAACCCTGGAATGGGTTGCCCAGGGAGGGGGTTGAGGCCCCATCCCTGGGGGTCTTTAAGGCCAGGCTGGAGGAGGCTCTGGGCAGCCTGATCTAGTGGGAGGTGTCCCTGCTCATGGCAGAGGGGTTGGAACTGGGGGATCCTTGTGGTCCCTTCCAGCCCTGACAGATTCTGATCTGTTTTAGCAGAGGACTTTAGAGCCCTAATGGCTCAATGGTTGGACTTGATGATCTTGGAGGTCCCTTCCAACCTAAAGGATTCTATGATTCTAACTCTATTACCAGCCTGTCTCCGAATTGCTGCATGTTGTTGGAAAAGACACACAAAAAATAAAAAAGGAAGGAAACAAAACATGAAGAAATATAAAGCAGAAAAAAGGAACAAAGGTATTTAACCCTATTTAGAGGAACATCAAGATACATACATTAAACCACACCCCTGAAAATGGCTTACACACCACCTGGTCCAGGTGATCAAAATGCAATTGCCTCAACTTTATTTTCTAGAGGCTGCTCAACGAAGTGTGATTTGGGAAACTGTTTAAATCCACTGTTACAATCTTTGAAAGGTTGAATTTAAGTTGATCTGAAGTCCTTTGGAAGGTAGCAGTGAGATTTTAAGCAGCTACAGAAAGCTGATACTTAATCAGGTATGATGGCAGGTATTTTTCCTAAAGACAAAAACTTCCATCCAGCACCAAAAAAATTTATTGTAAATTATGATCCACTTCAGCTATGACTCTAAGGATATTAATTGCCTCTTGTCATTTCCACGAGAGACAGTAAAATGTTTGTAACAAATGAAAACAGTTCATTTGATTATTATACTTCATAACAGTGAAATTCTCAGAGTATTTCTACTGTTTACAAAAACCTGATCATTACAGACAGTAGCCACAACAGCAAAAGGTAAAAAGTTACAAACCAGTTGACATCGAAGTTCCTCCTGAGCAGAAGTTATTAAACATTAGAACTGCACAATCGTACAGATTTGTCTCTAAATCAAATGCTTTCAAGTTTATAAGGTCATCAATCTAAGTCTAAGCATGGAATATTGAGTTAAGATTAATTTTTTCAGGGAGAGCCAAAAAAAAATACAGATAGAGAAGAGAGTTCACAATCACGGAGTTACCTTGTTAGCATATCACTGGAGAGACAAATACCACCATATCACCATGGGACTAAAATGAGGTCTTCTGACAGGATATTTATCTCCTGTTTACAGGCCTTTCTCCTTGTAGGATAAGACAGATACTCCTTTCTTAAGGGAACTGTTCACCCAATACCTACTGTACATAGCTGAAGAACCTAACAGAATCCTTACTTGAGTAGCAGGAACCAGAACGTAAATCCACAAAAACTCCTCTCTCAACTACACAAATTGGGAATTCAAAAAAACCTGACTTTTCCTGTCAATACAAAATAAACTCCCTCAAACTTTTGCAACAAGTTTCCAATATGGTGGTTTTTGTTTTGTTTTTAGTTTTGGTTTTGTTTTGTTGTTTTGGTTTTTTTTTTAAATATCTCTAAATATTTCTACCTCTTTCTGAAAATGCTATCCCAGGAAGATGTAAAAGTCAGAGAAACCACCACAGAGTTTTCCTCTGAGATAGCCTCTTCAGGCAGATCACACACAACCCTTTCAAACACTTAAGAGGATAATGGTATTACAGAATCAAGTACTGCACCTCTCGTTACTCTGAACTTGGTGAGTGAAATGCTGGGGTCTGAGCCCTGAATTAAGGTTGCCATCTGGGTGATCCCCACAGCCCTTCATCCAGAGGGGTGAGTTTGCCTTAGAGCTTCCCCCCAGGGTGCGGCCGGCCCTGCAGGGAGAGCCAGAAGGGAAATGAGCCCCAGGGGTCCCGCAGGGAGCTGACA
>NW_008595946.1:54944-55515 GCF_000691845.1 Merops nubicus
TGGCTGCTCTGGCTGTTTCCCATGCCAGCTGTGGGTAACCTCGGGTCTCTGTTTGTACCACCCGTTGTGGGCTGAGTTACGTCCTTTGTGGGACCATTGGGGGTGGTGTCAATTATGTACCAGCTGATTGATCTGTTTGTACCCCCAGTGATCATTCATGCAATGTCCTTCTTGTCTACAGTACAGTCTGTGTATTGCTTCATCTTCCTGCTGGTGGTGGTATCATTTTTGTTGGGCCCGGTCCTTGGCAAAACAGTGGGCAATCCTACACTTCCACATCATTCCCCGACAAACTGACAAGGATTGATAAATGACAAGGATCATACCATAGTTATATTCCACAGTGTGAACTTAAGCATTTTCTCTCTGTTTCCCAGTTACATTTACTGTGCTATTTGCAGCTGTACTCAGTGATGGAGGCATCTGCCAGAGCAGAATGAAGTCCTAACACTGACATGGAGACAAAAGCAAATGTACTATTAGTCACCAAATCTTTGGGTTTGTTTGCTCTGTTTATTTCTTCACTTCAGTAAATTATCAACATTGTACAGAGTGTACCCTCAGCAAGTTT
>NW_008595947.1:0-4978 GCF_000691845.1 Merops nubicus
TGGGGTTTTGCCCTCCCGTGGAAACCCGGCTCCACTGGGCGGACAGTTAAAGAACCTGTAATTCCCACTTGCTTTTTGGCACATATCTGCAGATGGTCCAGTTCCCTCCAGACGATCCACAGCTCTCACCCTCCTCAGAAGGGACCTGCCTCCTTCCCACAGGGGACAGAGCCAATGCCTAGGAGGGGACATGACTGCCCAGGCAGTCCCTTCTGCTAGTGCAGGTCTGGCATGAAATATTATCAGAGATTTCCTCAGCAGGTAATGCAGCACATCACTGGGAATGTAAGTGGCCAGGACCTTCCTCCAAGAGGAATCCTGCAGGAAAGCCACATCTTTGCCCAACAAAACCACTGAGTCAAGTGACTGCCACAGTTTTCAGTAGCAGTGCCTGTCTTCACAGAGGAAGCTTGCCAGAGTGAAATTTGTGGTATGGTGTTCTCTTCTGGACCTTCTCACTGTGGGAAGGAAAAGTCACATTGCTTTGTTGAAAATTCACTTATAATGTTGTTGAAGATGGTTCCAATCTATTTTCTCCCTGCATACCTCTGCCTGTGCTCTGCCCTCCTGTTAACGAAGTACAAGTACAGAAGGAAGCAACCTCTGCCCTTCAAAATAAGATGTTAAGGAAAAAAGTTGTGGGGTTTTGTTCTGTGGTTTGGGTTTGTTTGTTTGTTTGTTTGGTGTTTTTACATAATCTGTGCATTTGATCTGTTCATAGCAGGAATTAAAAATCTACAAAAAGAAATCCAGGACAGTTGATACACTATTGTTTGAACAGTGACTTCTGGGATGCGAAGCATCCAACAGGGATTACAGAAACACCAAACTCCAGTGCAGTCCTTCACAATTGGGGGAATATTTTGAGATACATCAGAAACAGCTTCACTAAAGCCACACAGGGACTTGTCATATAGCATTATTTGTGTACATTTAACTTATGGTAGCTCTGGTGTAATTCTCCAGTGGAAACTCACTTCTGGAAGAGTTAATATACTTTTTAAACTTTACTTTTATTTATGGCTAAGAGTGTTTATGTTTAAGGAAATAATACAACAGCGAAAAAGAAAATGAAATACTGGAACAAGTATCCACACAAGAGGTTAAACTATTTCAATCACCTGTATTGGGGCTGTCTGAGCTGATTTTCCCATGGCAGCCTCCTGGTGTGGTGCTTTTGTGTTGGGAGTCAGAAGGGTGCTGATAACACCCATGGTGTGGCTACCACTGAGCAGAGCTCGCACAGCACCGAGGCTCTTTCTGACATTCCCCCTTCAGTGGGACAGGGGGAGCAGGAGCTTGGGGGGAACCTAACCAGGACAGCTGACCTGAACTGACCAAAGGGATATTCCACACCATATGATGTCTGCTCAGCTATAAAGCTAGTACAAAGGAGTAGAGGAGGGGAGGTTACTCCTTGGTCCTCCGGAGCAGCTGCTACCTGCTTTGGAGCCCTGCTGGTGATGGGAAATAGAGAATAAATCTTTGGGTCTTTTTTTTCTCTTCACTTCCATGCTAGCATTGCTTGGCTTTGCTTTCTAATTAATCTGCTCTTGGTTTTACCCAAAAGGGTTTTGTGTCTATCTTATTTTCCTTTCCCCTTTTGCTCTGCAGAGGAGGGAGAGGAAAGGGGGAGGGTGACAGAGTGGCTTGGTGGGCATCTCTTGCTCAGCCAGGGGTAACCCACCACATCACCCTGAATTCAACTCTGCCCCTCAAACTGGTGATGTTTGTACAACTGTACATCTAGTGCATGAGGTGGAATGTGACCCTTTCCCAGAGCGATGGTGCAGCAATGACAGAATTAAGCAGTTTCTTTGAGGAAAATAGGTTTGATTGAAAAACAAACAAAACAAAACAGGCAACCGCTACAAAGTCCAAACCAGCATAACATCAAAGACAGAAGAAATATAACTGGGAGTGAAAACTGCTGAACACTTCTCTAGTGTACAAGAAAATTACCTGTACTGATGCTGTGTAATTTGTGTGTTAAACTATTTATTATGTTTATGCACATGGTGATGAATTAAAATTCTTGTTAGCAAAATGTCCATTAAAATTAAATGATGCTTCAGCCTCATCACCAGGATTTTTCTCATACCATGTCATGTTTGTAATAAACCTTATTAAATGAGATAAAATATTACCCAGGTCAAACAGAGAAACCCATCAGGGAAACCATGTCCATTTCTGTTACGATTAAGTAGCAGAGCTTTGTTGCTGGCATTAGAACAGCTCTTAGCTTTGCTAGAGATATGTTCTAGAAAATCCCTGTGGTTCTTAATGAATAATTGAAGACAATATATAACTGAGATGCTTATTTGCTACCTCCACAGTTGGATCCTAGAGGACTATTAAATTAATTTTTAATAACATATGCTATGGTTAAAATTATGGGACATAAAATTTCACTCTAAATATGCTCCATTTTATAAAGAATATAATCCCCAGTTTATAACCTAGGTAACAGTTTTACAATGACTAATAAAGCAAAAAGGGAAACATTAGGAGATCTTACAGCTACTCTGATTTATTTTTTACATGTAATTTGTTTATGTCTCTTACCTAAAGACATATGCCATGACTTTAACAGTGCAACATGATGATAATGCTCATATATTCCAGTGCAGTTCTCCTCACTTACATGGTCACTTTTCCTCCCCTAGAAGCTAGGAATTGTGCAGGCCTTTCAAATGTGCAGGGTTTGTGAAAGATCCTATCCATTTTAGTTATTTATCGTACGTGGTGAGTAGACAATTTCTGCTTGTGCCTCAGGGTGATGCTTAAAATGTTCCATAAACTCATTATCCAAGAAGAATTCAGTATAATATGATGTCTGCAAAATAAATTTGTACAGTAATCATTAGGAAATCCAGCCCAATTTAAATAATTGCTAACTGCACCTAGGCTTCCATTAATCACTGCATAATAGTGCTTCACCTAATATTAACCTGGTCCTCAAGAAAGTCTGGTTTATCTTTGGAAGAAATGAACGTAATAAAAGAAGGTAACAATGAAAGAATGACAAAACCAGCACAAACTTTAGAACAAAAAAAAAGAACAGATGATTTACCAAATATCCCAGTATCCCATGCCACAGATGACAATATTTGTATAGAATCTCTGCAGACTACCACTGAGATGAGTAGCATGCTGGAACATATTTGGATGCAGGTAGAATACATTTTTTAACACTGTGATGGAGCATGAAGGTTTGAGACAGACTGACACAGTATCATGCAAAGCTTTTATTTCATTTGGAAGCAGAAAGCAGTTTTGGAAACTATGGCTTGTAATTTTTGTGACAAAATCTTTGTCACAATCACAGCCAACAGTCCATGTTCAGGTCTTCATGGCTTCCAAATTGCTGTCACTCAGGTAGTGACATGCTACTAAATTAGGCCTAGAAATCTCAGCTGGAACCCGCTCTTAAGATCCACCATTCAGTGTTGGCCATGACAAGCTGCACTAGGAAAGAAGTGGGCAAAACCTGCATCAATCCTAAACCTTTTTCTCATTTTTAGACCAGACCATAAATTGTAGATGAAATGTGATTCTTGCCAGAAGATTACAGTTCTGGTTTCCATACCCAGATGGAAAGAACCATACAGTAGCAAGAAAGATATACATATATAATTTTTATATTTTTTTTAACATATTCAGAGGTTCAGACCTGCAGGACCTTTTGTCCCACCCACTTTTCACCATCTCAGAAATCAAGACAAGGGATCCTGGGCTTCAGCAGAGATTTCTGGCTAAAACCAGAATGCATATACATCCCTTGATGTACAGCACACCTTGTTTTCCCTCCAAAGTCTGTCATACCAGGAGAACAAAGATCTGAGCAGTAAAAAAAAAATATTTGTAACCATACAGGCTTTTAAAGATCCAGCTATTCCAGCATCATACAAATACTCACCAAGATTCCTAGTTGCTAAAACCTTTGTGAACTGGTTAGTCACATTTAGATTAACGCTTTTTGACCTCTGGAGAAAGGCCTCATGAGTTCAAAGATTAAACAGAGAGGAATGTGCATTTGATCATGCAATACACCAGTGGCCATGTGTTTAAATATCACCTGGCTGGAGGGATCATCCATTTTTGAAGACAGCAGCAGCATTCTCCAGGAATCATCCCTTATTTGAAATGTAGAAAACTGCAGCAGATAATTGGCCCGTAACACCATGATCTGTTACTCCCTCAACACTGCTACAAAAGCAGGTAGCAGTTTCAGAAAGGCCATTGCTCACTTTTCTTTTTTTGGAGGTTTTCTTGGTTGGTTGGGGTGGGTTTGTGTCTTTTTTTAAAATGAGCAAGGCTTTTCAGGCCACCCCACCAGAGAGCAATATCCTCTGCTGGGGCTGCACAGGCAGTCCTGGTGAACATTGACACCCTTGGCAGCTCTGGGCTAACACCACCTTCGCAGATCTCTGCTAGCAGGGTGAGCCCCAAATCCTGGGGACTCTGTACAAAGCTGCCCTAGCCGTGGAGAGAAATAAAATTACAGACAGAGTGCTCCTTGTTAATTAAAATTGCTAGAAAGTACTAAAGTGTGAGATTGAGGGATTTGCATTTACTCAAAATTTACTTGAAAATTGTTTTTGAGCAGTGTGTGACTGTAGGAGTTACAGCTCTGTCTCAATGGACTCTCTAAAATGAGTGCAAACTGAGAATGTGTTATCCATGCTCTTGGGTTATAACACAAGCAGGATTTAAAAATTCAGTTAACAACTATGACTCGCTGGCTCAATGAACTTGAAATATCCTATTGAAAATAACAACCCAGAATGTTGTTCCATGTACCCAGGAGCATGACAAATTGATGGGTAAAATAAGATGCAGGCTGGACAAAGCACTATCAAGGAGACATCTTGATCTTCCACTGTGGCCACCAAATCACAGAGTGGTGTCAAGGGAGGACATTAGGTTCTTATCTGATTGCTTTTACTAAAAGGTCTGTCATGGTTACAGGGGCTGG
>NW_008595948.1:0-11043 GCF_000691845.1 Merops nubicus
CAGCCGCCCTGGGCAGCGCCCTCCTGCCTGTCTCTGCGCTCGCCCCTTCCCGCTGTGGGTGGGCTTGGCCAGGGGAGCATCCGCAAGCCTGCCCTGGGGGGAAGGAGCCCTTCCCGGGAGCTGGGGTAAGGGCATATGTCGCCTATTTAGTCTCGCAGGCCCGTGGTGAAGGTGTTGGTGTCACGGGACAGCAGGCTGCAGAACTTGCTGGGGGGAAGTTGCCCTGTCTGACCCAGGTTATGAATCTGCAGGCCAAGCATCTGAGACTCTGCTGTTATCTGTTGCTGTAATAAGCATCTGGCCCCTTCTGCTCTTCCAGCTGAGTTTGGTTTTGTCAGGTGCAGGTGGACTTTATTTTCTATTACTGTTGCAGTTTGGCTAGCAAGCTGGAAGCTCTATAGCAGGTGCTGATGCCAGAAATATATATGGTGGTCTGATAGCTAAGCCTTGGTTTTTGTCTGTTTTCCTCAGAACCTGATTTGGTTTATTTCCCTCAGTTGCCAAAACAGCAAAATACAAAGAGGGAAATAGCATTAAAATAATTCCAGCACTAATAGATTAACACAACTGTTGTTTAGGTAACTTGTACATCTTGCTTTATCAACATCGATTTGATTTGTAATCGTTCTATGTTTTTTGCAGCATATGGTCCTGAAATTTTGATTTTTATAGAGTTGTATCAACAGACATCCATCATGTCTTGGCTAGCTGATCTTGCTGGAAAGGCAGAGGACCTTCTGAACAGAGTTGATCAAGGAGCTGCATCGGCTCTGAGCAAAAAAGATGTAGGAAGCAGTGCAGTTTATGATAATAAGAAACTGGACTCTGCCAATGAATATTCTGAATTGTGTCAGCAAACTGGAGAACTGAAATACCAGACATCATCCAAAGCAGCCTACATCTCTTCAGCAGCTGATAATATTAAACATCAAAAGGCCACAATCCTAGCAGGAACAGCAAACGTTAAACCAGCACGCAGGACATCTTCAGAGGTTGCTTCTCCAGCAGAAAATGTTTCCACACCTAGAGCTGCCTCACATTTTGTGAGAAGAAAAAAGTCAGAACCTGATGATGAGTTGCTGTTTGATTTTCTCAACAGTTCGGAGAAGGAACCTAATGGAAGGATTGACTCTAAAAAAGAGAAGAGCAAGACATCCCTTCTGCAAAATAATTTGCGAACTTCAAGCATTAGTTCTGTGTCTACCAATACACAGAGTGCAAAAAGTGCTGAAGATAATTCCAGCAGGAACCAAGGCAATGGTAGTTAAATAGTATTGAACCTAGAGATATTGAAACCCCAAGTATATGTAGGATAAGGCTAGCTAATGGATTTACTGGCACTTCATGAACCATTAGTGGTAGCAGTATGACAAACATGGAGTAAAGTGGAGTGTTTAACACTTTTATCATTGGGATAATCATAGATACCATGCTAGCTTCACAAGCTGCATAATTAATACCTAAATCTTTTGTGGTGTTGATCTTGCTGCTGCTCACCTTGACCCTGCTGAGCTATGGCTCAGCCTTACCACAGCCCCTGCCCATCCCTGCTCGGAAGCACAGGTGCTGCTGTGTTTGCTTGACCACTCAGGGATTGAGTCATTTAGAGTGAGTGACTTTCACCAGCTGATAGGTGGTGTTGGCTGCTGCCCAATGCACCTTGTGAGGTTATGTGAGGTTTTCTTTTTTCCACTGTGGAAGAGGGGTAAGCTGTCAAGCTTGCTTGACCTGCAGAGTGGGAAGTGGGGTGTGGGCAGGCTGTTGCAGAGCTACAGGCGTGAGAGAACTAGACAGATGAAGTTTGCCAGAAGTAGTTCATTAATGTAGTCTCGATCCAGACACCTGAAAGAGCCTCTGGGCCAGATGATCAAAAGTTGGTGCTGCTCTCAAGTCAATGCAAATAAGAATGTGGCTGGGAAGTGTCAGGAAATTCTGTTGTCTTATCAGACTGTCTATACTCAGCCTTCCTCGCTGTTGCTGTGCTACTTTTATTATATAAAATTGAAGTAAATAGTTTTATTACTTCTTTATAATCTAATTAGAATACCTTATTTGTTCAGTACTTTGAGCATGCAAAGCATTGTAAATGTCAGTTTTTTACTCACTGCATAAGTATGCTGAAAAGTTTTTGATGTAAAAGGAGGTAATTTACAAAAATGAATATTTTTGTATTTCTGGATCTGTAACTTCTCAGTAAGATTTACTACTACTAATAATACTTCAACTATGTTAGACCTGGCTACCTGGCCTTGCTGATTGGTGCTTAAGGAACATAACTTGTTTTGCTCAGTGTGGGCTGGTAGATTTTCTTCTGAGGAGTTTGTATTGTGGAGCTGCCAAATGAGGAAGCACACAGTTACAACACAGAGTTTGAGTATGTTTTGAACATTTCAAAATTGATTGCATGGATATATCTGTGTCATTTAAATCTTCTGTGTAGCATCTGCTGATGCGGCTTATGATACTTTAGCTATAGACAAAACCAGCTCATGTTATGCTTTGTACATCGCCATGGATATAATCTAATGCATGCTATAAATGGCTAATTTCTTGCTTTGTTAGCTTCATTAATCTGTTGAGGCTCCCAAAGGAATGAGGATAAACTGTCTGAACTATGTAAATGAATCAAAAGGATGGAAACAACACTTTTTAGAACCATTTAAATAGGAAAAGGGTTTGAGAAAATGTGGGAGAAATGTTGCTGTTGCTACTTGTCAGTGTGTTCTCCACAATTAGTAGTGTGCCCCAGCTCCCTGGGCGCTGGGTGGCAGGAGCTGTTGCAATGGTAACAAGAAAGGTGGAGCAGGTTGCTTGGTGATCTCCAGGGTGAAGTAAACAAAATTGTGACAGCTAAGCTGCAGTCTTGCTTGGAATTAGTTCCAGTCTGTCCCTGTGGATTTTCGGCAGTTGTTCATCTGGGACATACTAAAATCAGAAGTAGTGTTTTTGGGTCACCTGCTTGTTTGCTCATTGCATGCTGTGTCGTTTTATCTTAACACTGCTGCAAAGCTTCCCACTATCTGTGTGCCAGAATCAAGGTTGTTACAGTGGAGGTATTGATTTCACAGCGGTAATCCAGGAGGCTGTGTGTGTTTGTGCCTGATGAGGAAAGGCTGTTGGTTCCCCCTTCCCTGCAAGGGACTGTTGTTCTGAGTACTACCAGGAGTTCCCTTACTGTTCTCACTGAAGTTCTAGGATTTAAAAAAAAAAAAAATTTTTTTAAAAAAATCTGTATTTTGGTTTTCATAATCTAGAGAATTAAAATTTGTATTGGCAGAAAGCTTTTAACAGTGTCGAGAGTATATCTGCCTTGTATTTTCTCATTAGAGAAAGGAGAGGTCATGCTTCTGCTTCACACCACCGCAACTTGATTTCTCATAGTAAAAGTGCTTTTGAAAATATATTTTGAGATAATTATTAATATAGAACTATCAGTAGGGTGATGTTTGACAAATTATTCTTAAAATGCTTTTTTACATAAAGATAATAGAAATATGTAGCTGTGTAGCTGAATTGCATATTTAGGTTTGATATCAAAATGACCAAGTATAGTCATCTAAACAGTTTTGTTTTTTTTTTTTTAAATAAAGTTTATATCCTCTTAACAGAAAACTGGAATGAACTTGTACTAAAAATTCTGCTAGTTAGTTGCTGTGTGTCTTTAATCTCTTCTGTTACTCTCAGCTTCCAAAGACATCTATGGGTAGCATAGTCATAAAAATTATTAATATTTTGAAATCCAAGATTTGAAATTGTGTATTAAATTTTTTTTATAGTTTTGCAGGATTAAGAAAAATGCTGCGTGGTGCATTTGTAGTGTACAGTAGTCCTATTTTGTACAAGTCAAAGTATGGAGACGCAGCTGCATGTTCCATTTCAGTCTAAGCAGGTTTGATTTTTAAAAGTTATTATTGTGCATTTAACCATGAATGCAGAACATGGAATTATGTCAAGGCAACTTACAAATACATGCACTGGTTCTAACTTGCATCTCTCTGTCCAGAAACTCCAGACAGTTCAGATTCTGGGCTGGGGCCGCAGGGGGACAGTGTGAAGGATTCAGCATCGCTGAGTGCAGTAGCTAATCCTGGCCCTTCGGGCAGTGACGACTTCACACCACACGAACTGTCCAACCTCCGCCTGGAGAATCAGCTGCTGCGGAACGAAGTTCAGTCTTTAAATCAAGAAATGGCTTCATTAATTCAGAGGTCTAAAGAAACACAAGAAGGTACTGTGGTTTAGAAACTCAGCTGTAGCATATTACTAAAATGCTAGTGAACTATAAAATGGTGTTATTTCTATGTTAGTGTTTTGTATTTATAATAAAATCTTTCTAGGTAAAATTTTACATATGACGTACCAAGCAAAATGACTCTTGCTTTCAGAATAATAAGATGGGAGAAACTAGAAGGCTTGTTCAGGTATAAATGTAACACAAATGTTGATTAAACTGATGTGATCAAGTTACTTCCAAAACATACCTTGTTAAAACAGTTTTAGCAAATGTTACCAGTATTAAAATACTTCTCCTGCGTTTTATCAGCTATCGTGAGATATTTATTTTTACATGAGTAAAGTCCTTTAAATACTTCAAAATCTGTCTGTAGATTATAAAGCCTGAAGCCTAGAAATTTACAGTAAAAATACAAAATTTAGTTTTTTTTGAATTACTTCACTAGCTTTTTCAAAGCTAAATTAAATTACAAATATAAAACATAAATATGAATTAAATGCTTCAGTGCTAAAACCTTGAGCAAACTCCTGCTGTTATGCATACAACTGAGAGACTGCATTTTTTTTCTAAGTAACCATGTGAGCCAGAGAACTTGTGCTTCTGTTGCAGTTTAATATGTGATGTTTTGTTAAAACCAGAAGCCTCTGTAAGTGTTGAGGCATTATTTCAACACTGGTGTATTACTGCTGTTGTTCAGGTTGAACTTGTTGTCACATTGAGTTGAACTAGATGGTGTATGCAGAGGTTTCCAAAGGCTTGCTCACACAGGGGTATTCCACACTAGGCCATTGTGAGGGGTGGGACAGGTGAAATCTGTCATCTGCACTGTGACACACAAAAAGTTTTGCAAAATTTTATGGGTCGTGCTGTGACAGCCAGTTTGGCATTTGTTAGTTCTTGGTAGCTCATAAAGTTTCATTATTAATTCAACTTGGTTGTATTTAATTTTTTTCTTTGAGAAATGTGATGTGTATATCCTGACCATTTACAAGACTTTGCAATACATACTTTTATAAACTTAAAAACAACTTCTTATTTTGTAGAATTGAACAGATCCCGGGAGAGGGTTGAGAAGTGGAATGTTGACCATTCAAAGAGTGACAGGATGGTTAGAGAACTTCGAGCTCAAGTTGATGATCTGACAGAAGCAGTTGGTGCCAAGGATTCACAGCTAGCTGTGCTCAAAGTGCGGCTGCAAGAAGCTGATCAGCTCTTAAGTGCTCGGACAGAAGCTTTGGAAGCATTGCAAAGTGAAAAATCACGGTACTTCATAATTTCATACTTCACAATCATGCAAATAAGTAATAAGCTTGAAAATTCAAGGTAGATAATTTAGTCTCTCTAAGAATAGAAGTGAATAAACTAATGGGGAGAGGAATTGTATCAGCATTTGAAATATGAGGTTTAAAATTTGCTCTGTGCCAGCTATATTGTAGCTGGCAGTGGGAACAGGGCAAATGAGTATTAAATAGGTGCAGTTGTCACCTGGTTATTGAATCCATTTTGTATAAAGTATTTATGTTTGTGTCAGAGACAGGAAGCTGAAGATTTCAATAAAAATATTTTTGTCATGAAAAATACATTTGCTTATGCACAAACGTGAAGACCTTTCTGACTTACCTCAGTGCTGGGTATATGACACATCAGTTGAATACTCCAGAATATAAGTCAGGGAGGAGGTGAGACATGAACTCCAGGTCTCAAACCTGTAGTCAGCCATAGTAATTCACTGGGTAAATTTCTGAAGATGGCCTGAAAACCGGGGAGTCATATTTCTACCTGAAAATCACACTAGGTTTCTTCTTTTTCAATTCATATGTGTATTGCTCTTCCAGGATAATACAAGACCACAGTGAAGGGAGCAGTTTGCAAAATCAAGCCCTTCAGAGTCTTCAAGAGAGGCTGCGTGATGCAGACTCCACGCTCAAGCGAGAGCAAGAAAGTTACAAACAAATGCAGGTTAGACATGAAGAGTAAGGAAGAGTTTCAGACTCTACTTTTGAGATCACATCTGTGAGGTCTGAACTGTTTTCCCTTCCCCTTGGCTTCCATTCCTGTTCAGGGTACTAAGTGCTTGGGAAGGTGTGCTGTCAGCTGCGTTAAGTACCCTTGTGCTGCTGGTTTATTTTTTTGAGTTATTTTGAAAGCTTCTTGATTAAAAGTTTTTGAGGATCAATGCTGATAATGTTATTGGTTTTGTTATGCTAACTTTAATGGTAAAACTAAATCAATTACAATTTAATTTCTCATGCTATATTGTTACACAACAATTCATTGCACAATTTTACTCGTAATCTTAAGAACATTAAGCTGGATGATCACTTCTATGGTGAAGATGTGAGTACATCAGTGCTGGAGAATACTTTCCACACTGCCCTTCGTTATGTGCAATAACCTCTTAAAAAACCTTTATCAGTGTCTGGTGGTTTTTTTTCGGTGTTTTTGTTTTTTAAGTACATCAAAATATGGCAAACTACATCTGAGAACTTTTTTTTAGGGGAGAGCTTGCTTTTTGTTTACCAAATAAACATAAATAATAGGAAGACTGCAATTCCATCAATATTTCTGATGAGAGAAAGTAATGCATATTTTTACTGATAGCATTTAGCACTTGCTTATGCAAGCAGGATTTCTTTCCGCATAGCACTAATGCAAGTTGGAGGTGGTAGATAGGTGTTGTGCAGTTGCTTTTAAACTTTTTTGCCTTTCTAGGTTAAAGTTGAGACTGTTTAAACACAGTGTTGTTTCTTTTTTGCTGACAGAATGAGTTTGCGGCCCGTCTAAGTAAAATGGAGGCTGAACGTCAGAACTTGGCAGAAGGAATAACTGTAGCAGAAAGAAAGTATTTAGATGAAAAGAGGCGTGCTGACGAACTCCAACAGCAAGTCAAAGTAACTAAAAACCACCTAGAATCTGCTAAACAGGAACTGACAGACTATAAGCAGAAGGCTACACGCATACTCCAAGTAAGCATTTCTGTGAAGAAATCCAAGTATTATGCTTCAGATAATCTAATTTGTGGAGTTTTTAATGTGATCTGTAATATATTTTTGGGGCATATCTATAATGATGCCTGTACAGAATGGCTGCTAGTTTGCATTTTGTAAACTTAAGTAAATGGAATGAAATTTCAGTTCCTGAACTTACAGAGATCTGAGGGAACCAGTGCAGTTATTGTGCAACATCTGTCAGTGTGTTCCACATTAAGAGCCCAATTCTGAGCAAGTAGGTAACTAGATGTAACGTACAATTTGTTCCACACCCAGTATTCTTGAGTCGAGAGTATTGCTCTGTTCTGCTTCAGGCTGAAGTATAGCATATAATGGATGGTTATGTGTAAACCAAATAAAATATTTTTATATATTCTGAAAGGTTGCATGTGATCAGCGTTATATAAACAATGGCAAAAATAGGTATTTTGTGCAGAGTTCTATGATACATAAGTTGTCAAAGATACCAGATCCAAACACGGTCAGTTTTAATCTTGTTTATTAAAGTTAGCAAAATGTTGAAGGTGTCTGTTTAGAATTATTAATTTGATCTGATATCCAAGATCAGGTTTTAAATCACCTTGATAAATATGAGAAGCATGAAATCAGAAGTCAGTGGTAAGCAATGTTGAGCAATATTGAGATTGACTCTGACTCTGAATAAGAAAATGGTTCATCCTCTTTCCCAGAAAAGTTATTACTGTATTTGTCTTTTATTTGGCTTTGTTGGCAGGAGAAGGGGTGGACTGAAAGGACGTCAGCTTTGTCTTTAATCTCAGTTTAGTGTCCATTTTCTCTCTTAGGGTAGCTGGAAAGCCAAAGTTGTAATCCATGACATGTTTAATACTGCATGCCCTTCTAAAGAGAAAAGCTGTGCTCCTCCTCGGATAACACAGGTGTTCAGTAAATCTAGTCTCATGGCATACAGAAAGTTAGAATTATCAGTAGGGAAACATTTTCATTTCAAATGAAATGGAATGTGCAGCGTCATTATTAACTTGGCAAAAGAACAGATAAAGCAGTTCTTTTACTCTGTCTACATTTGAATTTTAGAGCAAAGTCACTTTGGCATATTCTAATTGAGCACTTGTTAAATACTGCAATAAGTAATATATTTATTATTTCAGTCTAAAGAAAAGTTGATCAACAGCTTAAAAGAAGGCTCTGGTATTGAAGGCCTGGATAGCAATACTGCAAGCACAATGGAACTAGAGGAGCTGAGACATGAGCGGGACACTCAGAGAGAAGAAATACAAAAACTCATGGGGCAAATACAGCAGATGAGAACAGAGCTGCAGGTATCTATCGTTATGTACACGTGTATTGCAGTTAACCCTGCAAGGGGGACTGTTTTCTTGTATACTTTAGGGCTGTTGCTTCTAGTGATTATTTGGCCTAGTATTAAAATAAGCCAACTTTTGCTTAAGGTGAGACCAGTATTTATTGATACCTAAATTCTTTGTGTTCTCTCTCGCCACTTCAGGTTATGTGCAAAGAATACTATAGATACCACTTCTCTTCCCTCGCTACTGCGTGTTTCTTTTGAGGGAAGCATTTATTGCCAAACAAGCGTGGGTGATTTCTGTGGCAATCATCTATATCCTTTTCTGCAAGGGCTACTAATCCTTGAAGCAACTGTAATCCAAGTTGTCTGCTGGCATAATTGGCTCAACCTAGGAGTTGCACGCAAGCCTACTACACACAGTTTTAGCCTGTAGGCAGTGGAAGGGAAAAAGTGAAGGCTTTTCACATTCACAAAATGCATTTATTATACAGAATGTTTCCACTACTATAATAATATAAAATGACCAAATGTATTTATTCGATAGACCATCACTTTAATTGTCCTTTGAAGCTATATTGCAAGTAGAGGTATTTTTTTGCTGTTACCTGTGGCAGATTGCAGTATTGTTTGAATGTTAGTGAAAAGGTAACATTTCTGTTCATTTCAGGATATGGAGACTCAGCAGGTCAGTGAAGCTGAGTCAGTGAGAGAGCAACTTCAAGACCTACAAGAGCAAATAGCAGCACATAAAGTAGCCAAGCAAGAGGCAGAAGCTGAACTGGAACGGCAGAAACAAGTGAGGAATTCATGAAAGGTGTTTGGTCTTATTTTAGGCCTCGTGTGGTGTCATCAGTAAAGCATTTAGCTTAAGAGAGGAGCTTGTAAAGAATTTGGGTTATTTTTTGTCTAGTATTCAAGAGAAATCCCCAAAAGCTTAATGAGTATCACTAGGCCAAAGTACAACCAGTACCTTAAGCAGTGGATAGGGCATTCTGGACACTCCTCATAAACAGAGATCTCTCTGATCTCTTAAAGAATGAATGTGGCTCTAGGGAGTGCACAAAATCGATCATGATCTTAAGGGGGACAATCAAACAATAGGGATATGGTAATAGTTGTAACCATACTTATATCAAGAAACTCAAATAATAAACATGATTACTGTGGAATTGCCTGAGCTCAATTACTAGATGAGCTTTAGCTCTTAAAACAATGTTACTGTAGTACCAATTCATAGATAAGGGTTTTTTTAATCTACTTGTTACTCAGTTCTGAATCTAAACATTGTTACTTCCAAACTGCTCTGTAAGAGAAATTGATGATAATATTATATTAGTGAATTTTGTCAGATTGTGTCATCTTTTTAAATAAATTCCCCCTTGATTTAAGCAGTATTGTGCTGAAAAAGGGGGGTGGAGAAGGCAAACTCATTTGTCATGTGAACAAGCTTACTATTCAGTAGAAAGCACCAAATGCTTTGTAGCCTATTAAAAAAAAATCTCTGTAAGAAAAAGCTCATGTAAAGAGAATTAATGAGAAAAGCAGGAGAATTTGCTGTATCTGCTAGGAACAATTTATCTTAGGGGATTATCTGTCCTTCCAAAAATTACATTTTAATGAGATGCTAGCAACTTGAACTAATTAAAAGGCAGAAGTCAAGGTCTGTTCTTGATTGTTAACTGATGTTTATTATATTAAAGCAGATAATAGATAGTATTTTGTTACTCCTTCCCTTCTGAGCTGTATATTTTATGTCAATACCATATAGAGAAAATCAGGTTTA
Organism: Merops nubicus; assembly: GCF_000691845.1. Classification (NCBI taxonomy): domain Eukaryota; kingdom Metazoa; phylum Chordata; class Aves; order Coraciiformes; family Meropidae; genus Merops; species Merops nubicus. The sequence goes on from NW_008595948.1 coordinate 10,293, forward strand.
ATTTAAGAAAAAGGCATTATTAGTTATTACAGAAACTGAAGTATTTTTTTTTAATGACTAGTATTTACATGTGCTTTTAAAGTTCTATCTGGAAATTTTTTCAACTATTTCCATAAGATTTTAGAGGCTGAAGATGGAAAAGAAGTAGAGTTGTTATTTCTTGTACATGGATCACTTGAAGGGAGAACAGAGTTATATTTTCCCCATCCTAGCCAGACACTTAACTAAGATTAAATTTCAGTTGATATTGATTGCAGCATATTGCCTTTTTGTGTTAGTCTGTGAAACTCTAGAGAAGAGAATGTCTGTCAAAATGTATACATGTATAAAATCTTTTATTTGTGATACATTTTATAGGAACTCCATTATACTGAAGAAGAATTGTATCGAACAAAGAATACTTTACAAAGCAGAATAAAAGATAGAGAGGAAGAAATACAGAAGCTCAGAAATCAGGTACTGTGTTTACAGAGAATGACCTTATCATCACCAGTAAATTTGTGGACCTATTTTCCTCGAATGAATCTGATTCCTTTTGGAATGTTGTGATACTTGTTGGCACCCACAGTGTCCTTGGCCAGTCAGCTGTGGTCAGATGTACAGTTACAGTGGAGAGTGGTGTGTTGTGATACAAATTTCTTGAGCCTGTTGGCAGATGATTCTTTTGGTGATACTGGCCTTGGGACTACCTGCCCTTCTGCATTGAATCTAATTTGTATTTTTGGTATCTCACTGTCTCTGGTTCCTGCTG
>NW_008595948.1:11074-20440 GCF_000691845.1 Merops nubicus
AGGCCACATCTTTGTGGTGTATGGTACTACAGGTGACAGGGATCCAAGACTAGCGAATAGACGAGCTGTTGCACGTATGGCTAATCTGGTGATTCCCATTTGCTTTAACTATTTTCTGCAAATTGAATGACATGATCCATGTCTTCATTCGCTGTCTTTGCATTTCCTGTTTGCTAGTACGATCGTGTTTTCTGCCTCAGTGCCCCTCAATTCTTCTGCAACATATCCTGTGTTTTCACCACTTTCATTCAAGCTTTCATGTGGAATGGCATCAGATTCTTCCCATTTGTACTGAGATTTTCTTTCCTGACTTGAAAACTTTTTATGTACTCATTTTGTGAAGTTGCAAGTGTAAAAGCCAAACTGGAATATTGTGCTATTGTCACACCTACCATTTAAGCTCAGCTTTGAGGCATAGCATTGATTTTTGTGATCAAACTTATGATTATACTGAAATGTTGATGTGGTTAGAGGTGTAAAACAGAAATATAGTTTTACATAGAGCTTATTCTGCCATGTAAAGTCTTGTTTTAGCAACTGTCAAAATTTTCTTCTGTATTATGCTCTTTGGTGATCATTTTCATGGTACTATCACATAGCCTTTCTGCAAAGGGGTAACTTATTTCTTGGATGGCTTAGATTTTTGAGAGTTTTGTAATATGTCAGTTGGTCAGTCTTTGAACTTCTGACTTTTTTTTTTTCCTTTGCTTTTTTTTTTTTAGCTCACAAACAAGGCTCTAAGTAGTAGTAGTCAGACAGAATTAGAAAATCGGCTTCATCAGCTGACAGAAACACTAATTCAGAAGCAGACCATGTTAGAGAGCCTCAGCACAGAGAAAAACTCCCTTGTCTATCAACTGGAACGACTTGAGCAACAGCTGAAGGCCATCCAAGGCACTAGTACAAATGGACCTTCCATTAATATGGCAGGCATTGATGGTGCTGAAGGTAAATAAGGAAACATAATACTCAAAACTCTGTCCTTTCTGCAGTTCAAGTTTTTATATTTCCTAATACCTTTCCTTGAAAGTCTGTCTTCATAAGGAAAAAAAAAAAATGCTGAAAATATTCATCCGATGCCAGAGACCTTGTCAACAGCAGGCAGATTTCATCTTTCATTCTCAATACTACGGCACTATTGGGACAATCATATTTACAGATCCTGTCACAGGTGCAAAAATGAATCTCTCTTTTGGGGTTTAAACTGAATGGCAATAGTAGAACATAAGCCTTGCCTTGTAAAAAGGATTTGGGAGGTGAGCAAGAATGGGATACTTCATTTTGAGAGTTGCTCAGAGTTCTGGTTGAAATCAATTTCCTCCTAGCTTTCTGTTGTTCTTGAAAAGCAGCTTAAGATATGGTGGCTCTGCTGAGGTTGGTTTGTCTGTACTGTGTAGCGATCATCCTGTATCTCTAGGAGAACCTCAGCAGTTGATTTGAGATGGGTTTGAGACATTACTTTTCAGAGTCAAAGTTTATAATTCTGTATATATGGTAAGTAACTTAAAAAGCAATGAACAGTTCCTGAGAAGTGTAAAATTGCAGTCTGGGCTTTTGTTTCTCTGCTTATAAAAGACCTTTAAAAAAATAAGACAGGAAGACTAGCAGCTTTGAAATACATTTCCTTTTGGCTTGTTTTTAAGTAACTTCAGTAAGTTTAGTTGCAGAAAGGTAACAGTCTCAGAATCTTTTATAAATAAAGTTGATACATAGTAAAAATGTATATTCCAAAAATTTCTATTTTGTTTACAAGTTAGTATCAGAAATGCAATCCATGTTTTACAGTATGAGAAATAAGAGCAACAGAAAAATTGTGGCAATATCAAACCCATCATTTTTTTTAACTTCATAGAATTATTATTACATGATAGAATTGAATATCAAGGTGTCTATCTAGTGAACTAACATTTAAAAAATATGCTGAAGTGAAGAAAGATTTGATGTGATTGTAAGTTTGTTGGGAGTCCTGCCCTCCAGACACGCTCCTCTGCGCCCAGCCAAATGGCACTGACAAATCAGATTAATCACTATTCTACATTATTTTTCTGTGTCTTTGTCCTACACTACCGATTTGTTTTACTTAACAGAGTAGCTGGTTTTAGACTGAAGAGGTGTTTTGCTTTTCCCCCTCCAGCAGGCGCTCGTCTGCGCAGCGTTCCCGTCCTGTTCGGCGAGGTGGAGGCGGACGAGGCGGGGATGTACGGGAGGGTCCGCAAGGCTGCCAGCACCATCGATCACTTTAGGTGGGAGTGGGGTAGGGAATACCTCTTGTAGTTGCTGGAGTCCCTTCTCAGTTTTCACCTGGCATGCCTTAGGTTTTGAATTGGTTCAGCGAAGGTAAAAGTGAAAAGTATTGAAGCTACAGTATGGTATAAATTACTGAATATTGACCTAGTCCACCTGTGCTTTCCTATGATATCAGCAACTTCAGGATTTTGCAAATTAGAGCAATTTATTTAAACATCACTCTTGTAGATTTTGATATGAGGAATCACTAAACTAGAGAAAAAAAATCCCCAAACCCTAACCTTTTTCATTTCTATCATCAACTTTTGTCACTTTTGGAGGGTTTGACTGTGTCTGTGATAAACACTGAAAGGGTGTATAACTAGAGGTGTATCATATGTATTCTTTTAGCCCAGTTTAGGCATCCCAATGATGACAAGATTCTGGGTTATGACTCGGTGCAGCTTCTTACCTTGAAAGATTATCTGTTCAAGGAATTAATAAACAATTATCCTACTGGATAAAAAGACTTGCTTTGATCTCTTTTCTGAGCAGTTATGCTAACTGTCAATATTCACGACAAAGATCTGCTCCAAAACTTCAAATAGCCACAGAAAACAAAATTAGCTAATGCTTTTTAACCCTTTGAAAGAAAGATACTTTAATAGAAAGCCTTTTGTGCTTCCATGGTGCTTTAATGTCTTTGTGAAGAGTATGAGGATTGTGTGGTTTTAGTACTAAAGTACATTTGGCAATATCATACCTCAGTGAGTGCATGGGTTTTTAACTGATATTACTGAGCACACCTCTAACGCAGTGTGCTTTGTAACACTGTAGCAGTAAACGTGTAAAACAACTGTCTTTTTCATCTAGTGAAATATAAGAATGGTAGTGATCTATCCATTTTTTCACAGGAATCCAAGGTTTTAGTTGCTTAAGTCTTTGAACGATTCATGGCTACTCTTCAAGTTACAAAAATTGACCAATATCTAGCATTTCTGTGAGTTTTCAAAAAACCTGTGCAGCTCTTGAGTTTAGCTCTTTTCCACAAATTCTGAACCTAGCATATGTAGAAGGTTTTATGGTCTGAATTCTGAATTTTCTCACTCCTTTTAATGTCTTGAGTACATGAAGTAAAATTCAAGTCAGAAACAAAGCCGCATGTATAACATGAGCTGGTGTTTGTAAGTTTGTGGTGATCAGAATGGGAGGAACAGGAGATCACTTATTGTGGCCTTCCAATATCTTAGGGGGGCCTACAAGAAAGCTGGGGAGGGACTTTTTAGGATCTCAAGTAACAACAGAACTAGAGGGAATGGGGCAAAGCTGGAAGTGGGCAGATTCAGGCTGGATGTGAGGAAGAAGTTCTTCCCCATGAGAGTGGTGAGACCCTGGAAGGGGTTGCCCAGGGAGGTGGTTGAGGCCCCATCCCTGGGGGTCTTTAAGGCCAGGCTGGATGAGGCTCTGGGCAGCCTGGTCTAGTGGGAGGTGTCCCTGCTCATGGCAGAGGGGTTGGAACTGGGTGACCCTTGTGGTTCCTTCCAACCCTGACAGATTCTGATCTGTTTTGGCAGAGGACTTTAGAGCCCTGGTGGCTTGGTAGTTGGACTTGATGATCTTGGAGATCCCTTCCAACCTAAATGATTCTATGATTCTATGATCACTGCTCTGTCCTAACTTGTGCATTTTTTCTTGTCTCTTGTGCTTGTGCAGCATTCGGCTGGGAATCTTTCTGAGGCGGTATCCCATAGCAAGAGTCTTTGTAATCATTTACATGGTGAGCTTTCTTTATAGTAAGAAGTTTAATGCAAGGTTTCTATAGCCAGTTTATATAATACTTCTTAAGGGGCAAGATGTTTGCTGTTCAGAAGGCTCCATAATTAACAACTCAGTGTGTTTTTTGTAAAGCAGACCAAATAGTACTTTAAACATTAGAGTCTTTTGGAGCCATGCTGCTTGGCAGTTTTCAGTTTTTCCCAGGTATTCTTAGTATAGCAGTCTTAAAACTACTTATGTCACTACCATTTAAAAGACTGTAAATGCAGAGTTTTAGTACTGAAGTACAGAATGGTAGTGACCTGTTGCTGACCCACAACCTATTAACCCATCACACCTGCATGTGCTGTGTGTAAGAGATGACATCTCCTTTTTTTTAATTTCAATTAAAAATTTTGATTTTTAATAGCATTTTTTAATGACCACTGAAAGTGGCTAATAATGACACTTCTCTAGTAGGTGAAAAACTAGCAAGAAAAGTTTCTCTTGCTAGACTTAAAATAGGAGAAATTGCTCATCTGTGCTGAGTGAGATTGTCAGACTTGCAATTGACAAAAATTAAATTCCTCCGTTTTCCACTGGAGGGCAGATGTCTGTCAGTTGAAGTGATCTGTGGTAAGGTTGGGGTTCAGTCTGCCCTACTTGAAAATATTCCACTGGAGCCTTTGAGTCTTTGAAATGGAAAAAAAAAAAAGTGTCGCTTGAGAAGGCACAATGATTCTTTTGAACAGTTTCCAAGAAGAGCTGTCACTAGTTCAGGATATAAAACAGACAGACATACATGAACAAGGGAAGTGACAGTTTCCCCCTGCCATTGTCTCTTCACTGTAAGGAACAGGGCTGTTTAATTCCTGACCCTTCTCTCTCTTCCTGTTCATGACTGACTTACAAGTATATGAATAAAATGCTTTGTACCAAAACACTGCAGGCTAGTACCACCTAAGCTGCTGCTGAAGTGAAACTCTTCAATGGTTGCATAGGAGCTGTATGTTGGGCAGTCAGTGGCAGTTACCCTTTTTCAGCTTGAACCTTGAGTATGATTATTATAACTTGAAATTTTTCATGTTCCTTAAGGGAAAAGAGGCTTATGTATATTCTATCAGTTACATCCCTTGTTCCAGCCCCAGCAACTTCTATTCTACCTAGATAGCATCAGCCAAATTTGAATGAGAATTAACATTCCTAAAAAGTTCATAAAAACGCCTCATATTGGTGCCTGTGGTAAGGAAAGCAGAACTCAGCTGTCTGATGCAGTCTGGTATCACCCAGTTGGCACAGGAGTAGTGACTGACCAGTTACTCGAGGCAGATCCCATAATGTGCTGGCTGGGGGCTGGACATCAGAGAGAAGAGCTGGAGTTACTGTAGCGTGAGGTCAAAGAGAAGCCAGAGGACACAAATCTGTGGGAAACCAGGCTGCTGTAATTTTGTTGGCTGTGTAAAATCTTTCATTTTCTGCAAATGGCTTCTTCAGAATCTGACTCAGGATTTCACTGTGCAAGTATGAATTCTTTCAGGAGTATCTGAATAATATGAAAAATACTGAGTCAGAATATTTCAGCAAAAGTAGGTTTTACTAGCTCTCATTGAGAGCTCTTGAATTTATGATGGCTGTTAAGTGATTTGGCAGTGCTGATAAGTTAATTCTTTCTTTTCTTTTCCCAGGCACTGCTTCATCTCTGGGTCATGATTGTTCTACGTACCTACACCCCAGAAATGCATCATGACAGTCCCAGTGGCAGATAGACTGAGACAGAACCACCATATGCTGTGCTAATGTAATTTGGACTGGCAGGCTTTAGAATAATCAGACCTGAAATATCACCAAACTTTTCCTTTTGGTTTTTAGGAAGAATGAAAACCATCATGCCTGATTCATCACTACTTTTCAAAAACCTGCATAATACTGCGTAGCTGTTTCAGTTTACCTACAGGAGTGTCGCTTCCCTGGAGGAATGAAGCTGTTAAGTGAAGCTACAGTCAGCCTTTATATTTTCTGTAGGCCTTCTGGTGGTCAGTGTAAAAGATCTGAGTTGCATCTACAGAGAAAGGAAAGGATTTCTGAAATTGCAGATATAAGTGATGCAATCTATTTTAGATCATACTGGATGTGGGCTATGGTCAGGTAATACACTGTACTTAGCAATTTAAATAAACTTTATTCTTTCTGATTTCTTTCAGTCTACTTTTGCACTTCTGTTTTTAACTTTGTAAATAACAGGCTTTTCTGTAACATGTTAAACTGAAAAAAGGACAATGGATCAGTGCAATATCTTTTTGTAAGTAAGTTTAAAAATAAAATATTATGCATTCTTCTCAACTTTGTACTTCCAGTGCAACAGATGTATCTTCCCTACGAGCTGAATAGCAGCACTGCCTATTCAAAGGCTGATATTTCAGCTTTACTAGAGAAAGAGAGATGGTTTTGAGAAAGAATTGCAAAGTCTTTAGAAATAGTGGTGTTTCTTTTGCACTTGAAATTTAAATATTTTAACTGCATTTTCTTATACCTCTCTCATTACTGTGTGTCTTAATCAGATCCTATATTCTTTGAAATCTTTATTTTCTAGAGCTTTGGGTACTTAATTACAAATATTTCTATACAAAGCCTATCAGAACATGAAAAATTTCTCATTTCTAAATGCTTACCAAATATACTGATAAACAAACCTCATCAAATATTTATCATAAACCACATAATACCAAACCTACTGTAATAGTTCTATCAGTAGACTATGGCACTCTGTAATTATGAATTCTGAGTACATAATAATACAAGGTCACTTTCCCTAAGAAAAGTCTCATTTTCTTGTGTGGTGCTCAAAGCTGGCTCATGAAAGGTGACTAGAAGCAATTTAAGAAGATGGCTCACTTTCCATGTGACTTGAACACACAAACCATTAGGTCCTGGCAATGAAGTCTGCCATGCTAACTCCTATAGAAATGTTACAGTAGACAAGTATCACTGCTCTGATTCAGGTCTTGCTGAGAAAACTGGAATGTTTTGATGAGCTAAGTAATAAAAGAGCATTTACTGTAAGCTGTGTCCCTGCCCTTTGTTACATTTGCTGTACTTTGCCTAATTCCTGTTGCCTGTTGTCTTTTCAATTCTGATACTAAAGCCACTCTTGAACCCTGTGGAGAGCTGGGTGTTATGGAAGGGCATCAGGTAAGGTCCTTCGTGCAATCTTCTTCTATACACGTGCATTTGTCATTTAAAAAACTCCAAACTGCTGAATCTTTGGATACTCCAATATATTGTGACAGTTTTGGATGGGGAACATTCTTAGTGGTATAAACCCCTTACAGCTTTGTTGACATCACACGAACTGCACATCTGTCTTTGCTGTTTTTCTTTTTTCCTTTTTATTATTTTGTATTTCCTTTTTTTTTTTTTTAAAGATCATCACCTCTTGGAGTCCACAGACTTTTTTTTTTTTTTTCTTTTGGAACTTTCTGAAGTGCTTCTAGAACCCATTGTCATAGCTTAGTATTATCTTACCAAGTCCTTCCTGATTTTGTGCTAGGAATATTACAGGGGTAAACACTGGAAGATCCCTGCTGACTTGGGCCTTTGAGCTATGCTCTTATATTCCACTATGTCTGGGCTTCAGTAGTGTTCACTCCTGTGATGTATTGGAGTTGACAATAGTATCTTTGGTGCAGGCCACTTGAGTAGCATCAGCCTTGTGTTCTTGACCTCTTTGTTGCTGAGATGTTTCTGGTGTTACTCTTTGTCCAATAAATGATGTATAACATACTTTTCTTGTTGCAGCTTCAGTTCCCATCTTTACCATCTATTAATTTTCCTTTTTTTTTTTCTGCATACCTGTAAAAGAAGGGAACAGCTGTCGGAGTACCTGATTATATTCTGATTTTAAAAAGATGCAATGTTAATAACCAAACTGTGAATCAGTGTATTATCACTTAGTGAAAAAACTGGAAGCAGGCAGCTTATAGTCACAATTCCGTGTCAGACAAAGGGCTGGCTTTAAGTGCAGAGTAACATGGGGTGAGGAAACAACTGCTAGTGTGCCACCACAGCTTATGTAAACACCTTTAAAGCTCTCTTTAAAGCATAGAAGAGTGCAAAAAGCTTTTATTGTGTTGTTAAGCTGTTTCAAAGCTATAAATGAAAAACAAAGAACTAATCTTTTATGAACTTATAATGAACTAATTCATTTTAATAAGGTGCACATGGTGCTGTGCAAGAACACACAAGGCTGATGGAGTCTATCTGAATAGAAATGCCAAATTTGGAGGTGAAGGGTGTGATAGGCTTCCTGCCTGCAATTAGCAATGTTGGGCTCCCATGTCATCTGCATAGATTTGCAAAGTGTGCCACAGCTACAGGTCAAAGATGACATAAGGACATCATTTCGGGAAGCAGCTCCTAATGATGTCAGGAGGTTGCCTTATTGAACAGATGGCTTTGGAGCACGCAAGAAGCTTCTGTTAACCTCTATCTTACGGGCAGGAAGATATTCCAAGTGCCAAGTCTGTTCTTGAGGGACTATCTTGCTACCAGGCAGTTAAACTACCATGATTTCAGAGACCAGCATAGCAATATAGGGGTTTAAAAAATATTTTACAAATGCTGAGCCAACCTTTCTGTGCTCTGTAACCTCACGCTATAAATAAATAGTCATAATAATAACTCACAAAAAATAGACATCTTTGTCTCCCAGCTGTTATGTCTCACTGCCTTAAGACCACAATTGTGTGGCTGATGAAAAGTCCCTTTCCTGTTTCTTTCCTTCTAGGAAAAGATGAAAAATGAGGAAGAGAGGGTTGACAGGGAGCATCAGCTTATTTATTTGTATTTATTTTCCCCCTCTGTCAGTTGCAGGAAGTGCAAAACAAGCAGAAATCACACTACACTCAACACTGCCAACAAACACCTGGTGCCAGGGCAGTCACAGGGGCTGAGTGAAGATTCAGGGGTCTGTGTCCTCGAGGCCCTGATCAGGAATGTGGAATGCAGTGGAGGCTGCTTGCCCCATGCCCTCACCTAGCCCGTGGCAGTTGTCCACTCCCTTCGGGTGCGGATAAGGAAGTTTTGTGCTAATTACAATGAATAATTATCTGCCCACAGCCCCATCCCCCCACTTTACACATCAGTCACCAAAAAAAAAGGTATAAGTGTCGTCCCTTTTGGACCCAGTGTGTGGGATGAGAATTCTGCAGCAAATCCTAGGGACTGACGGACGGGTTTGTTCTCCTTGCCCCCCCCAGCAGGGACGCCTTTGGGGAAGAGTGATTTTTCCCTGGGAGATTATCATTATTGTAATTGCAGTTGCTTGTTAGAGCTCTGTGGCTCCTCTGCCGCTCGGGGGGTTTATCACAAAGACTCTGGGTTGGGGTG
>NW_008595948.1:20468-46008 GCF_000691845.1 Merops nubicus
GGGTGGACGCCGCCCGGCCCGCCAGCCACAGGCTGCTCCTGCAGCTGGGGTCGGACCCAGGGCCACGGCTCTCACTGGAGCCTGCTGAGAGACAAGTTCAGCTGCCCCCAGCCCCTCCACTATCTGAGGGATGGCTAGAAAGCGAGGCGATTGGTCTCTTACCAAATTTGTCTCTCCCTTACCCACACCTACCTCTTTTCCTTCATGCAACACCCTCCCTGCTGGTTCTCAGTTTCTGTGCTGTGGTCAGAAGGACAGAGTGCATTATGCTGCCTTTCTGGAGGGGAGTGAGAGGAGATGTCCCTTCCAGGACGGCCAGCAGCATGTTCAGGGGGAGCAGCTGGCAGACTGCAGGCGAGGGTGGGAGCTGCTTGGGCAGAGGACACTGCAGAGGGCGGCAGGGATGGGTAGAGCAAGACTGCTCTACCGGATATTCTGCAGCCCAGAAAAGACCTGTTTCTTTCAGACACTGATCATCTTGGTACACATTCAGTTAGGTAGGTGTACTTGGTGCCAGATTCAGGTTTCTGCAGCAGAGGGCCTAGTGTCAATACTCACAAGCCCTTGTGTAACAACAAACTCTTCATTGCTACCTCAGTTTCCTGATACTTGATCCCTGTGCTTTATTTACTGTGCTAGGTCAGCCATAGGTACACCAAGACCCTGTATGAAGGAAGTGACTTTATTGCTTCATTGCAGATAGCATTAACAAGGGGGAAATCAGACTTACATGGTAATCAATTTACTAATTTCTCAATATAGATGAGAAAGATGTTGTTTCACCACAGAGAATGGATTTCTTTGCTTCCCTCCTTTGCTCACCAACTGCAGCCTGGTTGTAAGAGTTGCTATAAATGTGTTGCTAGGTATTTACCCATGAAACTGTAAGGCAACTTTTATGAATAATATGGAGAATTTATTAAAGTTTCAATTGCTTTCCCTTGAATGTTACCGTGTTGCCCTGTGACTTAAGTTTGACTTGGAAACAGGCAGGCAGATGTCAGCAAACCAGAAATTATGAGAGAAAAATAGTAGCTGCTCAAGTTATTTGCATTCTTCTAACAGGCATCTGTGTGCATGCACTCATGTTAATAATCCTCTTAGATATACAGTTTTAGATATGTACTCATGAATTTAGTCTGTATATTACAGTACCCAGTGTTTGGCCGCTGGCAGAACTGGACCCCGTCACTGAGTTCCACAAACAGTGGAATAATAGTCTGAGCTCTCCCTACCTGATGTTGCTTCCTGCCAGTATTGCTTGATTTAAATGTTTGTGCATCAAGGAGTCAGTACAAGCTGTTCAGAGAAAATAGCCAATGCTACAGGCAGCTCAAGGAACTGGAAGCACTTTGGACTGTTGAACAGATCCAAGGCATAAGTGAATCAAGGTGGGAGAAAAGCTTGGGCTGGGAGCACAAAGACAATTTTTCAAGTTGCAGGGAAAACAAAAGCTGTTGATTTACAAAACTCTGACAATGATGTGGTTAAAAGTTGGACAGGTCAAATCTCCTGTAAGAGACTTCTTGTGAGAAAATAAAAGGGAAGGAATGACCTTTTTGTGCCACAGCTTAGGTTTTTTCTAATCAAGGTCTCAGAAGCATGGATGGGTGTTTTGTCTAAAATTGACCTTTCATGTGGTGAAATTGAACTCTTTTCAGACAAATGTTGGATGTGCAGATTTTAATCTTCGCATGTTTAGCTCAAATCAGGCAAACGGTATTTCTAGTCCATGTTTATTGAAGAGAAACTGGAGGACACAAATAAGCAGGAGTTTGAGCTCCGTAGCGCCAAGTGGATGGGCTCCAGATGTTCTGCAAAATCAAGCAGATATGTTTAGTGAAGGTCTGTGATTAGAAAATGATGTTTTCATTCACTATAGCTGCCAAAGATGTAGTTAATCAATTGCATCAAAGTACCTGATATGATACAGGAAAGATCTTGGTTTGGAGGAATGGGATAGAGTGAATTTTGCCTTTTTTCAGACAGAAAAGGAGCCTGGTGTGGGATTCATAGTGAAGAGGAACATGATCAAAGACTGCACTTTCTCCAGTCTTGTGCTAATTTGTGTGGTATGTTTTCTCAAAAGCTTATGAAGAAAATACCACCTTAACACTAGTGTCTCACAGGAACCTGGAACAGAAATAATTTTTACGTGCAAGTTCGAGTAATAATTAAGTCCCAGATTACTCTATTAAAAAATTAAGAAGCTTGTTGAAAGCATTTGCACTCATATCTCCAGTGTCAAGAGAACATAACGATTCACAATTCGTGTTTAATTTGTAATTAGAAAACACATTCTGTTGGATTAGAGATGGGAAATGCCAGTTTTCTGCCCAAAGAGGTAAGCGCTTGAGGAGATCCCTGCCTGTGGCTGTCCCATTGTGGTGGTTTGAGGCTTGGAATGGGACTTCCGTGTGGGGGGGTTTGAGGCTTGGAATGGGAGCGTGACCTTCCAGCAACTGGGAGGACCCCAGTTGGGGGTGAGCCATTGTATTCCCTCCCCGTCCCACACACACTCTGATAAGAGGCAGAAAGTGGGTGTTAATTTCACTCCTGCCTTGGAGCTCAGAGAGGGAAGTTGTCCTTTCACTCCATGTCACCCTGGAACCATTTCTGAGGGTTTTGTATATTTTATTTTTTTGTATTTTTCCCCTAATCTTTGTATATATTATTTTCCTTACCTCCCTTTCTCGTTTTCTGTTCCTTGTTAAACAATATACTTCATTTTTTTTCCAAAGCGTCTCTCTCTCTCTCAGGGGGGGAGAGGCGAGTACATAGTTCTGTTCCGTGTGGGTCCTGCCCTGAACCCCTTTTTACACGGAACCAGGACACCCATCTCCTTTGCAGCACCCTTGGCAAGCTGGGAGGCAGCCTTCCAGTTTCAGTCCCACCACAGCAGCTCAAGAGATTGCACAGATACAGCAGATGAAATAAAGAGCAGACATCAGTATTTCCCCAGCTGATGTTCATGCTGATGTTCAAAGCTTCCCTGCACAGCAAAGCCAGCTCAGCTTGAACTGCCTACCAGTTTCTGCCAACTAGATATGTGGATCAAGTTTTTTCCAAATGTGATCTCCTAAAAATGTATTTACACACCTTAAGGAAGGAGTCTGAGTTTTGTTATGGAAAACCTTGATTCTTCTGGGCCCCGCTCATGTAGCAGGCTGTGACCTTGACCTTCACAGGACACAAGCTGTTCCCATATGAACTTTCGCAGCCTTTACTTCAGAGAAGCAACAAAGGCTTTGCTTTCACAGAGCCACCTCTGCACTCCCTTCTTTGGAGAGCCATGCAGGTGGTGGAAGGCACCTTGATCTACAGGTGTGCAGCCACAGCCCTGTGCGGCCTGCTTTCCCCAGGCTGGTACCAAAGCCCCGGGCAGCCAGCCAGGCATCACAAGTGCAAGTGACGCCACCTGCAGTCCCAGGGGCAGGAACAGTTGCCTTGTGCTAAGGGCAGTAGATCAAGGACCAAGGCACACCTGGTTCATCTGGGGTGACCTGTGTGGCCATAAAGCCTTACCTTGACGGGTGGGAGTCTAATTGCACAGGGTGGTTTTGTAGGACAGCAGTGGGGGACATTGTCCAAACTTCTGCTCCCAAGCCAGAAACAGAAGCAGTGGTGCTGGTGGAGGAGATGAAGGTAATACTGCCTATGCTGCTGGTATGAACCTCTTACTGGTTTATTTGTAAGCAATCAAGGATGTGCAATCCCAGGGACTGCACATCCATCGGGGCTTGTTTACAGGCCAAAAATCCTGCTTTTGCCTGTGGGGGTCAGAGAGGGAAATAAAGGTTGTCCAAGGACTAGGGGCTGGCTGTGCTGCCAGAACAGACATTTCCATACGCATAAAGCAGAGCTGTGTGATCACCCGTATCAGTTAGACATGACTATTTATCATTAATCCAAGGTTATTGAAAGCATCAGTTTGAACTTCCTGCATCTGCTGCTTCCCAAGGGTTCACAGCAAGATCAATTATGCAACACAAGACTTTAATAAAAGCAAGCAGTGCAGCTGCTGCTTTGGTTGGGGCTGTGCACTCCCAGCCCCGGCTGGGCTGCAAACACAGCCAGCCATGTGGACCATTGCTGGACCACTGAATCAGCAACGAGGACGATTGCTGGCCTATCTGGACAAGCATTGCCCTGCCCTGGCTTTCTCTACCTCCTGCGCTGCCAGGGCACTGGTATGAGGTGCACCCTCTCAGAAACATTCACCTCATCAAAACTTATAGCTGTTACTCTATTTATTTACCTTTTATTTTAGTATAAAACCTGGAACACCTTGCATTTGTGGGGAAGAAGAGGTTGAATCAAACACCTAATCAGGTTATTACCAAAATAGCTTGATGTGAGACATTACAATACAGTTTTATGAATGATTTTCCTACTCTAACTGTTATACTCAAGGCCAAGTACTTGCTGGTGGGCGGGGAGGAAGCTGAAAGGAGCTCAGCTCTCTCATACATTGCAGGGAATGTCAGGACCAGCTCACAACAGCAGTTTCCTGGCAGTTATTAGTTTCTTTTCCTCAGTTTCCACTTGGATGAATCAGGCAGTTTAAAGCATCTGGTGCTATCTCAGGCCTCTAGAGTTACAGATAAAATATGTGGCTTTAAGTCTTACCAGTTTCCCCTCATTTTATTTACAAAATTACCTTACCTTTACTTGCAAGGCCACACAATACTCCAACCTCCTCCCTTACGACAGGGAGGCACAACACTTTGACTGGTGGTGGTCTAGGACAGCAGCAGTCCTTGTTGATCCATGGAAGCTTGATTTCCATCCTCTGGCACCAGGAAGAGGAAACCCATCAGCCACCACACCTGCCAAACCAGCACCAGAGACCTGGCACCAACCTCAAGATCCACTGACCTCAAGTATGAAGCTGTTGAAACCCAAGGTGCTTCTCAGCTACACTGTCCTCTACACGTCATTTGGTATTCCCTCAGGAAGGCTGCACTTTGCTTAGCACTTCAGATATCTCAAGGCATATTCTGAGCACCTAAGTAGGAATACTTTTGAGATTTTGGCCTTGTCATCTTAAGTCAAGTTGATCTATCCCTTCCTGTAAGGGCTTATGTTTATGAAAAAATATCTCTCAATGCCTGACCATGAAAAAGTTCTGGCAAGTGTTGCCTTGCTTTCAGCAACAAATGCTGTGGTGTTAGAAAAGAAATCCAGTGTCTTGGAATTTCACCTGAGCTGAGGTTAGGGTTGGGTATCTTGGTTTCTCTGTGCCCAGCTGGTGTAATATTATTTCAGTGATTTCTTATGGCACAGAAACTACAGTTTGTCAGACAATAAAGATATATCTTGTTTGGTTTAAACTGTGGCAGACTTCTGGCAAGATAAGACTCAAGTTTGTGTTTAGGATGTGGTGTCATGAGTGGCAGCCAAGGCAGCAATGGGCAGGGAGCTGGCAGCAGGGTCTAGGCTGCACCCTGCAGCTGTGACCTCCACTGCATCTAAAGCTGCATGGGTTACAGTGAAACCACAGCGGCAAAACATCCCTGGTGTTGGACCTACTTAAATATGGGGGTGCTGAGACCTAAGGAAACATACTTACGGGGGACTAAAATGGATCAATCATTTCCTGAAGCCACTCCCATCTGGAGCTGAAGGAGGAGTGGGCACAAGCCTCAACATGGTGGGCTGCTGTTGCAGAGGGCAGAAAGAGCCCATCTTGTGAGAGGCTCTGGGTCCCATCTTCTCCACCTAGTTAGGATCAGCTGGATCTGGCTTTTACCAGAAGTGTGCCTGCCTGAACTGTTGGTTAGTAAATGATATTTTTCTGTTTAGAATGAGGTAAATGTGTATTTTATCTAGCTAATTAATCTGAGGGATAGAGCTAACATGGGTCTTGTGTTCTCCTTTCCCTTGCTCCTGTCAATATGGCCATGTGGCATTTGTATCGTGGAGCTTTTATTAAACTGGTTTATTTGTAAGCAATCAAATGAGGACATTATAAGGATAGGGATGATTTTGTTCAGCCTGTCACCTTTATTCAGCACTAACAAGCCAGGAAATGGCACTGCCTTTTATTGTCTTCCTATCTCTGTAAACTTACTTACTCTTATTAAAAAAAAAAAAAGCTCTTAAGTAAGCAAAGAGGAGCGGGCTTGGAAAATTCTGTGGACTCTAAGGTGCTTCTCTGTGTTTCCTCTGCAGGAACAAATACCACCCGTTCCCTCTTTCCCACGCACTAAACCTTTTTATTAGTATGTATTAGTTTATTAGTATTAGGAAACATGACTCAATCGGCAGTTTTGTCAAGACACAGACAGGAAATTTAGGTGCTTGCATTACCAACTGCTACTGTTTGTTAATTTTTTTCCCCTTAAGTCTTGATAGTTTAGTGCCTTAGCACAGGCTGTTTCTTTGAATATGGTGACTAATAAGATAGTCAAAGTTTCTTTGGCATTAAAGCTGCTTTGGGAGGGCAATGAGTTATCAGTGAAGAAAAAGCTGTATGTTATTGGAGGCTAAGAGGTAGGAGACCGTCTCACCTATACCTCTATCAAAAGTTATCCACAGGTACCCATTCATAGCTACTCATTCATTCTGCATCCCATGTTTCCAGGGACTGTGCAACAAAATCCATCCACGTCTTCAGTTGGAGCAGAAGCCAAGGTGTAACTTGAAATGGGTCACTCTTTGGTCCTGTCCTTGGACCAAGGCTGAGGTCAGACCCTGGTGGTGGGTAGGGGCAGCTTGCCTGGGCACACCAACACCCTGCTTTTCCAGTGGCAGACTGCATGACCTCTGGTACAACTGCAGTACCATGGACCCTGGCCACTCACATCAGCCACAGACTCATGGTTTTGGTTATTTTTACTGATTGTGTCCTTGAAATTATATGAGTTTCCGTGTGTGTTTTCCAAAGGCAGACGCCCAGGCACAGGCCCCAGGTGCTTTGCAGTCATGAGCCATCTGCCCCACCACGGCAAGCACCGCGAAACACCAATGGTCTACCAGCCAGGAGACAGGGAAAAAAAGTGTTTTCTTCCAAATTCCAAAGGTTTTAGGATTTTTTTTATTTTCCACGCAGGTTTTTTATTTTCCACGCAGATTTAAATAACTGAAAACTACTGCTTAGTGAGGGACCTGGCATTTTTCAGAAATGAACATTCTGGCTACACAAAGGTTTTAAATGTCCACAGTGAGGTAAATTAATTCTGTATTTTACTATCAGAAGGAGAGAAAGAAGATAATGGTATTAGACAGAGCTGGCTGCTTGCCTAGGGTGAGCAAAGTGACCTGACCCAGCGCGGACTGGAGAGCTGAATGATCAACTCTGTTTCTCATGAGGGCTTCAGCTTTTAAACTAAAACAAAATAAAATAAAATAAAATAAATAAAATAAAATAAAATAAACCCCTATACCACAGCCTTTACAGAGCCTCTAACATCTGTTCAGGAGACTTGACTTCAACTTTATTTCCTTGTGATTCTGAAAGAAATCAGTGAACATCTCTTACCTGTCATAATTTTAATTATGTCCCTTACCTTGAAAATTAACTGTCTTCTTGTAATGCAGAATCTGAGATTTAACAGTACAAATGAGGCAGGGGATGGACATGACTTTCTATGCTTTTCATAGGCACCTTGATGCAGAATTTCCCAGAAAAAGATATTTTTCCCTGAAAAGCTGATTAGCATGAGATTATTATACAATTCCAAAGAGATAAGAGTTTCTCTTGTGCTCTCTTTGAGGAGGGAGGCAGTGGCACCTGATACTCTGGAGCACTGCTTTCCTAAGAATCTGACTTCTAATATGCTTCTGAAGGACTGTCATGCACATGTTATTGCTGATTGCTACTATTTATTCTGGTTTCAAATTAATTCTCAAGTGTTCCATTTAATGCTGGCAAGGTGGTTTGCCCTGAATAAGAATGGCTTAGCCAAGACAGTCTGGGGACATACTTTTTTTTTTTTTTTTTTTTAAAAGCTATCGCTCCAAGATACATTTAATAGCCCCATCTAATCCTGAACCTTGAATCCTTTAGCCCCAGCCATCATACTGCTTAGCCTGAATCTTGCCTTTCCAAACCAGCACTCCAGTACCAGTTCCCTGCCTCCCCATCTGTTCCCACCCAAAAATAAAATTATCCTGGCCATGGGAGGCTCAAAGATAAGCTTTGCACAAAGCAGAGGTAAACTGTGAAACTCCTTTCCCCAGGATGTTAGGGATACTGAGAGCTTACATGGCTTCAAAATTTGATTAAACTCATTCTTGGACAAAAAAACCCACCAAGGATGCTTAAACAAATGAATGGAAAAGCTGTCTCTGTAGCAGGAAGCCTCTGTGCTGCTGATCACAGGAGGCAGCATCAACATGTGGTTATCCAGTCTTCGCTGTCTCCCTCAGCATTTGGTTTTGACTGTGGGCTAGGGCTTTGGTTCTGGTGAGGGAGAGCTTGCACTGCCCCAGGCTGTGCAGCTCAGTGCCCCGTGGCTGGGGGACACCGAGGGCACCCCTCTGCCGGACTGCCGTGTATCCCCTGCCTAGCCAAGTCTGGGACAGGATAATGAGCTACACAGACCTCTGGGTTGACTTAATAAGGCTCCCCTTCCACAACAAGGGTGCTAGCATGGGCCCCAGCACTGTGTGAAGTCCTGCCAAATGGGCAGCTGCCTGGCTGTGGGGCAGAGCTAGGTGTGCAGACCTCAGGTCTCGAGCAGCCACCCGCCCCACATGTGTCTGTGACAGCCCTGCTGAGGGGATACCCACTGCTACCACAGAGAGACCAGGGGCGGCAAAAGCAGCCACCATGTCCCAGTTTGGCTAGGATAGGGTTGATTTTTCACCTGCAATCGACCACTAGATGCTTGTGTTTCCATCTAAATAAATGAAACGGAAAGGAGTCATTCAGCTGATACCAACCACTTGCCCTCTTTGAAAGCTGACCTTATGGCCATTGATAACAGTGACAGGTAAGGAGAGGTACATGTCTACCAGAGGCTTGTGCAGGCTTCTACTGGATGCTGAGCTCCAACAGTGGCTGTGACTGAACAGCAGTCACATACATCTTGCCACATGTCTTAATCCTCTAGCCACGAGCTGCTGCAAAACTTGCCACCCACATGCTTGTACTGTCTGGATGACTCATGGCCTCACCGCTCCTGGCTCATCAGGCAGCCCTGGAAACATGGGAAAGCAGGGAGCTAAACTGCCTCCCTGGCCTCAGCAGGGCTCTGAGCTCCCACAGCTCCCCGTGGCTGCCAGTTTTGGCATCTCAGTAGGTACAGTGATCTGGGTTCAGACCCTTGCAATGGAGAAAAAGCAGATTGGGTAGCACCTGAGTTACCTGGGGAAGCAAATAGTGTGAGGGGAAGAGAAGTTCACAGTCACACACTGTTGTGGAGCAGTGTAAAGGGTGCAGGTCAACGGGGAGCTGCAAGCCTGAATGTGAGTGTCTTCTGCTGACCACTTGGCCAATATAGAAGGATATTATTATTAATGGACAAACCAACAGTCAGATTCCTCCCTCTGATCTTAAATCATACACAAACAATGCAATGTGCCAGACCATTGGAGGGAGGAATAAATTAACACACTCACCCACAGCATAGGATGTAAAGAAGGGAGTGAGCTGAACATGGAACCAAGCCATGGGAGATGGAAGGACCCAGGCGATTGATTTGATTCATGTAGAATCTTCCCAGAGAGAGACTCATGATCTTGTTGTGCCATCCTGGAAACTCCACTTCCTATGAAGAATCAGGGAGCCCGTTCAATAACCAGAACCCTCACACAGCACATGCACTGTCTAAATAAACCTCCCAAACCCACTGCAAGCAGAGTCAATTCTTGTAGAGGTTGCTTCTTGCCCCACCTCCAAGTTAATGTGGAAGGCAGGAGCACCTAGTGGTGATCTCCTAATCAGTTCCCACCCAAGACTGGTCAGACCCTAGGTGAAAACCAATCAGGAGGATATTTCTTGCCTGGCTGTGGATGTCATCCACATGTCAACCCTCATTCAGGGTTTAAACCCCAGCACTTCCGAGTGTCCATGGCTCACACCATGTGTGTGGAGAGAGCATCTTACAGGTTACAAATCTACAAGAGCAAGAGGGGAGCTGTGGCTGAGAGAGGCACTTCAGTCTTTCCTGGCTGTGTGGTGATCACACTGTGATTCCACAAGCTGCTGGGTGAAGAAGCTGGCACTGGCAAATCACTGCTGGATGCAGTTCATGGCGCTGAAACCACTGGCAGGTTGTATGTGGAGGTTCCCACAGAAGCCCCAGAGCAGGTGGTGAAGCAGATCTGTCCCAAGATGGAGCTGCAGCAGGGTGTCCAGCACACATATCTTGCAGGAAGGGATCCACATTCCTTGGTACCTCTGGTACTGTGCGGGCATGAGGAAGCACTGTAGGATTGATGTGGGCACATGGAAAGGTGAGAGGGACACTCACAAAACTGCCAGTGACTGGATTGAAAGCTCTCACAGTATGGATACTTGTCTGTCTGGGAACATTTTGGAATCAATGGTGGGGACAGCCCAAGCTGCTGAGTTTAAGTGTAACCTGGTGCAATTTCTGCCCTCATTGCTGTGACATCTAATCTAGTGGCTTGACAAAAAAGTGGAGCAGTTGGTGGTGAGCTGTGGATGTAATGGTTTAAGTCACATGGCCACCTGTCCACATGGCAACTCACAGCTGTGGCCTGAGACCAGCACTTTGATGCTTTACCACCACACCAGCTCTGGAAAGGTCTTGGGCTGCAGGGCCAAGGCATCTGGTCAAGCTGGAAGCTCCATCCCAAAGCCAAGAGACAGAAACACCAAAGAAACAAACCCCAAACTCAGAGCTGGGGTCTGTCCCCTCGCTGTGCATTCCCATGCTTGCACCATCATCTCTTTGTAAGTCAGACCAAGAGGAGAGTGCCAAGCTGCAGGTGGAACGGGTTGTGTGGATGTGTAAAGCTGTCAAGCCCGAGGCTGCCTACAGCTCAGTGCTCCCTGCCAGGCTCCTGCCTCCCACTCTGCCTACATGGCAGATGCAGCCATGGAGCCATTTGGCAGGTTCCCACATGGCTGCATCATTCATCATCCAGCAGTAGCAAGCTGCCCACTTTCAGCATGTCTGGTTGAGCTCCTGCCTTGTGGCCTGCTAGCATGGAAGGTGCAGTACATCACTGCCAGCAGAAGTGGTCCATGCTCTGCCCCCTTCCTGGTTTGCCATGCCCCAGCGTCATGTGTTACCGTGCTCTCTCATCCCCCACCACACGGATCCCAATAAGTATGTGCTTCTGACAGACCTTAGGAAGCTGTTGCACAGCAGGAGAGTGGAGGCAGTAGGAGGGTGTGAGTGAAGGGTACAGCCATCAGACTGTGCTCTCAGGGGACCATAAAACTAATGCTTGGACATATATGGCTGGGGATCCACTTTTGACATTACAAAGTAAGAGCTGGGATGCTAAAGCAAAGAAGAAAACCCACCACCACAAGCTTGAGCTCATTGGTAGTTACTGATAGTAGCCTGGCCACATTTGGAGCAGAGGGCAGTGATCCTAGCACAGCTTTCAGGGGACTGGAGTGATTTCCAGCACGTCTGAAACACTCACATTCCCCACATTAATTGTCACTCTAGGTCTGCCACGCATCAGGTCTCGCCCAGCAAAGTCACCTCACCAAATTAACACAGCTGCAGAGATGAATAAAAAGGTGAACCCTGACATGCCTGTCTTGTACAAGAGTTCAATCAGGCCTTGGAAATCACACTCCAGCTCATGTGTCAGCAGCCCCTAGAAGGTTAGAGATCTGGATGTGAGCTTAGCCCTTCCTTGGGTATTTGAATCTATTTTAAACATCTGTTCACTTCTTAGCTGCTGGAGCTTCCATAGCAAAAACACTCTAATGAAATTTCACTTGTGCAGCAACAAGGTAAGAGCTGAGGCTCATTGCTCATGTTGTTGGGGAAAACTGGTGAGGACATTTTGCTAATTTGTGGTGTCCAGCTTTCATTTGATTGATGGACATTTGTCCAACTACATTTTGAGTATCAGCATTACTGTGCAGTGGAGGTTCCTGCTCATGTCCTCAGACCTGGTGGCTCTCTGACTCCACCTACCATCAGGCAGAACAAGTCCTGTCCACAGAGTCCAGAAATGGGGGCACTCAGAATTGAGGCTGATTTTTAACATACCATGTGTTTGAAGCTACATTAAGCTCTTTGCAGTAGGGTCCCTCTCTGTCAGAAAGGAGTGTGGTACCTGTGTGCTAACGATGTGGTGAATTCCTGCTTCTCTTACATTTGAACAGTGCAATATTTGGAAAGTTCAGGAAAACGTCCTGTTGAATTTCAGGTTGCTTCTGTTCAGGAAGGAACTGAGGCTGGAACATGGCATTTCTCTGCTGTATTCCACTGCTTTCCCAGTATAACCAGTGCCCTGCTCCTCGCAATGCCAGTGAATCCAAACCGCAGGACAGAGGTTTCTCACTGACAGTTCCAAGTCCCTTTCTAACAATCCCTCTGCCCAGGGGCTCTCTTTCCTGACTGGCCCTGTAAAGGTCTCCTGCTTGATCCTGCTTTCTCTTCTCCTGCAAGGACAAAGGCTTCTTCATAGCTTGAGTGTGGGGGTTTCCGTCCTGCATTCTCCTGGAGGGGGAGGTGGAAGGGGTGAGAGCACATCCTGAGGACTGAGTGTTGAGAAGTGCTCTTAGCAACATTTTACGTGTTGTCATCAGCTGCTCCACCAAGGGATGTGAGCTTTACGGGTCTTTTGAATCCATAGACCTGCTGAAATTCTTCAGATAATCTTAGAATATTATCATCAATATAGTCATATAACCACCTAGTATCTCTACTGCTATGGACTGATTTTCCCCCCTTTCTTGTATGTATGATTTAATCTTCAAACACAAAGTTTGCCTGTTGTGTCAGGAAGAAACTTATTCTAATGCTTTTTTCTCACTGTGTCATTAGTAATTTGATTTGGGAATCCTGAATGTCACAAAAAAAAAAATCAGAAATTCAGTGTTTGCAGGAACTATGTTGCATTTCTAAGGAAGTGTTAAGCCCAGCTTGAAACATATGAACATCTTTCTTTGAGAATCTCTTGAATCTCCTCTTTCTCACTTAAATTCCCACATTCCTCAGACAGAGTTTGAACCCATCTGGCTGGATCCTCTGACTGCAGCAGCCACATATACTGAATTCTACTGGGAGTAATGTTAAAAGGTACTTACTTTGATGGATAAGATATTAAGGTATTGACTGGAGTCATGAGTCGATGTCACTGTTAATTTATGCATCTCATTAGCCTAGTCACAATGCTCTTATTCCACTGGGAAATGGTGCTGTAATTAAGATCCTAGAGCTTTCTGAGAAAAAAAAAAAAAAAAGAGTAGAAACAAAAGAAATTGAAGGAGATCTGCTCTTAGCTTCTGTAAAAAGCAGTACTTATGTTTGACTTTTCTGCCAAGCCAGAAAAGAGCTGTTTTACAGAACATGTCATTGATTGCTTGGGAGCAAGTTATGGAGCCACAACCAGGGTGGTCATGTGTATAAGTGCAGACTTCAGGGGGGAAATACAGTGTGCAACAAGCTAAGATCTTGTCTCAAGCAGACTTTCTTGAAGCATCATGGTTTTTTTTTTCATTTTTTAAGCTTGCAGTTGCCCCTGATGTGTTACGTTCTGCTGCACAGTGAGGTGTGGGGAGAGGACTTGCACCCGAGCATCGGGACCAGCCCTTTACCAGTGCAGTGCATGTGGTGGGGAGGAAGCTCTGCCTGCAAGTGAGCACGCACACCAGGTTATAAAGCAGGACATATTGCAGCAGCTTTGTGGTTGAAGTGGAGTGACTGCAGAGGCAAGCCGAGTTGCCTGCCTCCAGCACGGTCTCCCAGGCTGCAGAGGGCACTAAACGTGGGCAGTCCATCTGAAACAGCAAAAGCTGGCAGAGATGCAATCAATCATGTGAAGCCCTGTAGCTTCTCACTGACATCCCCCACTATCCCACACCAGCTGCCTGATTTGACTTTCTTCCCAGTGTCCCAAACTATCCTTTATTTCCAAAACACTTGACAGAGCTGCAGACAGCTTGGGGAAGAACTGGGGTGGGCTGTCCCAGAGAAGCCCCAGCAGGCGGCTGCAGGCAGAGCTGCCCTGGACCCTGTGGCAGCAGGGTGCTGTGGGCCACGCCGGGTGCCCATGCAGGTGCCCAGCACGTGTCACAGTGCTGCTTTCCCACATGGTCTCCTATTGCAAGAGTGACACCCTAACTGGACAGCTCTTGTCCCACTGCTTCAACTTGGATATAAGTTAAATAAGTAAATATAAAAATACTTAAGCCAATTAGTCAGAAGACAGGGAGACACATCCCTGCTTCTCCCTCCTAAGCTCTTTCCTCTAACCTTTGTTAATTTACTTATTATATGAAAGATCATTTGATAAACCCTAACATGCATTTTTCAATAATCGCTGTTTGCGTGGTATAGAGAATAGCTGGAGGAGGAGATGAGGAGGGAAAAAGCTGTTTTCACTTCCCTCTTAACATGGGATGTTCAACATTAAAGAGCAGAAATGAAGCTCTGGCCTGACAAAGCTGGCATAAGGGTCACACCTTGGCAGGCACGTCACCCAGCCTGTAGCACTGGCCTGTAACAGATAATCTCCTGATACTATTACAGGCAGTACCATTATGACTGTCAACTTTAATTAAGCACACTCCGATTTGCTGTGTCCTTCTAAACATCGCTCCAGGGCCATGGCCAATTCAGCGTGCAGACAAGTTTCATCGGGAAGGGCTTTTGCCTGGTTGAAATTGAGTTTTATCAGCCACTTGTGGGGTTAGCTCAGCATTTTTGTGCCTGTGGTGGGAAGAGCCTTTGCAGTGCAGCAGGAGACCACAGTGGGAGTGGGTCATTCACCTTCCACCCTCACACAAGCTCTCCACTGTTGGCAGTGGTGCTCCTGGGTCTCATGTGGGCTCAGAGGCAGAGCCTCCTCCAGGCACAGGAGAGCATGTGAAGGGGTGCTGGGTATCCTTCAGCAGCTGAGCTGTGAGGGCACAGCCACCACAAAGCCCCTTAGCATAAAACCTTAGACAAAGTCTTCAGCATTTGATGTCTTTTGGCTCCTGCTTTCAGTTTATTCTGCAAACATGAATTAAGCAGTAGGACACCTCTGTTCTGCAAGGACACGGAGCACAGATATAGCCCGTGTATTATTCATTATGAAGCATTGAATCCAGTTACCTTAAATATTCAAACATTAAACCATATTATATGGACAGGTAAGGGATATATGTCTGTCTACAACAGATCCATTTATTCATAGGCTCTGTAGGGTCCTGGACGTAGGCACAAATAAAGGGAAATTAAGTAACTCATCGAAGCTCATACAGTAAATTGGTAGCTGAGTCAGGAGAAGCACTGAGGAGATGCTGTTATTCATTGTTGGTTACATGGGGAAGCTTAGAGCCTCCAAAGGGTCGGTTTATGTCTACAAATTATAACTGGCTTTCCTGAGGTGGGGTTTGTCCAACACTTTGAGAATTCTCTTGTCAGCAGTTATGGCCTCTTTTTGTCTTCTTCCACACAGTTTAATTTTAAAGTCACCGAAGGATTTGTCCTGGTCTTCTGAGCATGTGAGCTAGACTGACCTTTCATAAGTCGAGCTTGGTCCTGTTTGAATGGGCAACCAGCCCCTGCCAACATAAAGAGCACGGCTGGAAAGACAGCCACGGGTGTGGAGTCCAGCCCCTCTGGCCACCACCACCCCTCATCTCTTGCTGCAAGGAGTAGAAGCCAAGTTATGCTCCCACAGACCCACTCCCCTGACATGAGGTGCACCTGGGGACACCTTGCCTCGCCTCTCAAGCCCTGCGAGAGACCAGGTGCACTGGGCTGCCCAGGTCTGTTTCAAGCTCATCCAACCCATACTCTCAAGGTGGGTGAACAAGGTATTGCCTTCTCTTCCAAAGCATCAAGAAGTCAAGCAGACTACACTACTTAAAAATTCAGCTTCACACATCCTGAAGCTTCACACTGTCCTTCCCCACGCACAATGTGAGTTCTTTTTATCTGTGCCAGAAAGCTCCTCCATCTCTGACTCCATCCAAAGTTACACTAGGAAATTTACCCTTGGCATTGGTCTGAAAAACCAGCTTTCTAGGGCAATGTGCTGTGATTTGAAGATTGCTGGCTGTTAGTGGCTGTATTATCCCTTAGCTAACTCTCCCTAAAGGACGCCCCTGGCAGTGATCTGATCTCCCCGAACACTCAAGTGCGTATTTGTGGAAAATACCCAGGGAGCAGATGAAGGTCATCACTATCCACAGCACTTAATTATGGAGAAATGGCTCGAAGGGCAGTAAACAATAAGTCCATTACAGGGCTAATGCCTTCAACAAAGTTTCATGCATCTGTGAAGGGGAATGGCAGGGAGAACAAGGGCTTTATGGGAAAACATGGGTTGAACTAAGAGTGTAGTCTTCTCTTAGCTGAGATCAGGCCTGGATCAGCCTTGAAGGACCAAGTACTGCATATGTCTAAAGGCTTTTTAAATGGTGTATTGACAACATCTCTTCGTCCCTTGTGGTGTTCCAGTCATTCCACCTGTTGAAGCTGGACAACATCGTTCAGCTTGCTGAAAAATGTATAACCAGATACACAGAAACTAGTAACAAAAGAGAAAGACCCTCCAGTGCAATCTTAATTTTGGAAACATAATATGCTGTCCCCAGGGCAGCACAGATGGGATGATAAGTTTGCCCTGCAAAGGTATCTCTAAGGGAAGCTGACATAGTTGCAGCCCAGTAGAGTGAGGTTCCCCTTGTTTAGCCCACTTTTTTTTTTTTTTAATGTCATTCACATTTAGTGAATAGAGTAGCTAAAAATGAGTGGATTTGAATGTAGAAATAGGGTCAATGGAGGCCTGGTATAAATGGAAACCTCCTTCTGGTTCCCCAGCTGTGAGATGAAGTCTGGGGTATAAGCTGTTCATTTCAGGGGGAACTTGTGCAAATTTCCCAGCTGTGTAAAAGTGCAAAGACCTAAATAATGCTGTGTCACAGCACTGATGTGAAAGAAAGTCTTCATTTCAGAGACTGCCCAGGAGACAAATAGGCCTTTCAAACTCCAGAGAAATTATAAAGGACAATTTCAGAATATAAATTTAAAATAAGATCTGAATCTCTCGTGGATGCATCACATGTACCAAGAGCTCATTCTGTTTTGCTCACAAAATGTAGTTACCTGCAGTGCAGGGATCAGCACAGTGAGATAATCTTAAAGATCAAGGAGTGATTTGGTTTTTAGTTCTGCATTTGTAGCCATGACATTGTGGCTTGGGTAAAGTATCCAGGCAACAAAGCAGTCTTCATGATTAGCAGTATAATATCTGGCTAAACAAACATTTCACACACACAGACCTAATGAGGCTGGTGCTAGGGAAAATGAGCATCAAAAAGTTAATTAGGATATGGTTTTTTTAAACACATTTTTTCTTATTGCTGCTGGTGTATCACCTGCAATGCCCAGTGTGGTTCAGGGAAAGCTGTAGCCAGATATAGTTACAGAACATCTGCTGAAGAACAAAGTGTGAGTGTCCTCTGCAGAGCTGTTGCACCACGCTGAAGGCAGATTTGGTGCAATAGCCCTGGCTGTATCCTCACATGCAGTGCATCTTGCATAAGAGTATGGAGGTCAATGCAGTCTGTTGCAGGGGCTCAGGGCAGCTCTGATCATCCAAACTTCACAGGGTCAAATAAATTTAATTGTGGGGAGCCCTACTTTAACTCTTCCTCTGAAAAGCATGTGGAAGATCACAGTTTGTCTCCCAGAGCATAGTTCTGGTGCTGGCACACCTCCAACCATGCCACCTAGACCCACATGTGAGCCAGGAGGCACAAGTGCTCGCAGGCACCAGCTTGTTTGAAGCATCAGCAGACCTTCCTCTCTGCTTGCTTGTCACCCGGGAAGGAGTCTCATGGCAGCAGACTGGAAAACCACTGTTGCAACAGGCTTGGGGTAGGGAACGTTTAATCAGACATGGGCTGGGGTAAGTGCATCAAACTGCTTACTCATCAAGGAGATTTTTGCCCTAGTTTCTCGAAATCATTTTGTGTGTTTGCTTGACTGTAAGTGTACAGTAACTATTGAATTTGAAAGTCTTGTTGGGCAAACATGCCCCAATAGAGTCTGTACAAACTGCAAAAGGTAGATTAAATGAAATGACTTTGCTTTTGAGAACAAATAAAGTTCCTACATATTCTGTGCACTTCCCCAATTAATCTCACAGATACTCATAAAGCAGAAGATTTAATTACATTGTCCTTTTTATTAGTTGATATTTACTGTCCATACAATGAAAAAATCATGGAAGTGGGTATATACTGAAAAGACTCTGCTCCAGCTCTTACTAAAAACAAGTGAGAAACCTACTAGGCTGAATTTATTACTGATGTAATTGTATTTAATTCCATGAGGTTATAACAACCCTGCACCTGAGCCATGGAGCCTCAAACATCCTAATGTTTAAATTCTGCAGCACAGGGAGTGATCAGGATGCAACTTTCAGAATTTGTTTCTAGGGTTGTTTAGATGATTTTGTATGATCAAAGGCTTTTGTTATGGTTTCCTACTGTATGCTTCAGAAAGGTTGCTAACACACCTGCCCAGCTCTCTGCTTTTCTCCCAGGAGACCATCAGAGGCACAAGGTCTGAATAAAAGAGTTATCTTGCCATAAATACTCTATGCAGACTTCCTAATGAGGAATGTTGTTAGTTTTAGCTGGAGTGTTTTAAAACAGGGAACCTTTTCTCAGATCTTTAGCTATGAATGCTAAGGAGGCTTAGAAATCCCAGTCAAAGCTGAATTTTGTGACTGCCTATCAAATGGCTTCAAAATCCTGGTGTGAAGCTTGGAGACAGTGTGCCCAGCACTGAAACCTGCCTCTCCACCCTTTCTTCTCGCCCAGGGGAACTCCTGGTGTGCTTCTGCCCAGAAACCACAGCAGCTTTCCCAGGGGCCCTTGTGACATGGACATTTCAGGAGCCAGGGTCTGGGTCCCAGAAGAGGGTGGGTTTGCTGTACTCGCCTGCTTAAACTGATCTTGTTCCCTCCACAGAACACGCCTTGCTTTCACAGTAAGCAAGCTCAAAGGTATTACAGCCGCATGGGAAGGCGAGAGTCTCCATCAGGGTCAGATGCAAGGTTACCAGAAGGTGGTGTGAACCAGTAGACTCCAGCACCAGACTGAGCTAAAGTCTTGGATTCCTGGTAATATGATTAGACAAAGATTCTTTTTTGCCTGTCACCTGGTGACCTCGAGGCATCTCAGCTGTAGGACCTGAAAGAATGACTCAATCAGAGTTCTTCCTACAGTAATTTTCTCTGGACATCTGTGCCCCTATACTCATACCTGCCACAGTGTGGTGAAGAGCAGCAGACCCCTCCATCTCTTCTTGTTCTTAAATTCAGCTCCTGCTTCCTTCACAATACAAGAGTCATACACGGATTTTTTCTTCCTCTGCAGGACCATCTCTGCATTTGTACACACACCCCTTTCCTCCACGAGCAAATTCCTTCAAGCTCACATGACCTGCCTGCTAAACTAAATGTTTTCATAATTGGACATGTTTTCTAAGTCTTAAGACTTATTAATTGTATTTATATCCACTTCAGCTCCCAGGTTCTAGGTTATTGTTGGTGCTCTAGAGGGCCCATACACGACATACCAGTACTATAGATGATACACTTGGCACCTCCTTCTTGTCACCTTCTCCTCCACCCCGCATACACACTTCCATGTCATCAGTTCTCAGGGTTCCTTGAGTCACTTTTGGATCCACATTGTTTCATAGTTTTGATCTTCCATAATTCACACATGTATGCACATATAAATACATTAGTTTTAATTTTACTATGCAGTACAATAAAAGAAAGTGTGAAATCAACTTCCTTGTGTTAAATAACCTCTGTGGTGGTATTGCTGCAAAGAAATATAACTCATCACCAAGCCATCTGATGTCATACCATGCATGAGAGTTTATTTTTAGGTGTTAGACCTGAATGAGGCTTGATTTAGGCCACTGAGACTGACACCCTTCTCTGTAGTGGTAAAATCCTAAACCACCACTCTCAGAAGATCAGTTCCCGTCCTCTGTGTCATAGTTTGAAGCAGACAGTCATGTTTACATATGAGGAGGGCCAAGCTCGCTTCTTCCATCCAATTGCCCTGAAGAGCAGACCAAGTACATTCTCCCTTGCACTCATTTGCTCAGACTCCAGTTGCATCAGTGACCGCTCAAAGAAATGTGAGGCTGGAGTACACTTGGCTTCCTGTGGCCAAGAGACTCTCCATGGAAAGAGAATCACAGCTTTGAAATCTACCAAACCAAGAGAAGTGTTAAAATACCGCTTTCCGTCCTTTTTTTTTTCCTGAATACTGTCCTGGTAGGCAAGAGACACTGCACTACAACTACCTTGCTGGCTCCTGTCTTTAAAATGAAATTGTGATTCTTGCTCAGTTCTTTCCACAAGCAGGAAGGAGAAGATGCAGTCTGTGGCCCAGGAAGGTAGAGGGTCATCTTTGTCTTGAGTCAGGTACCAAAGCTGACTCAGGGATGAGTCTCTTGACAGAGCCTCACATCCCACTCCCAGATACCTAACCCCAGGCTATCCATTACATCATGAGCCCACCTTTACCTTCTGGCTTTCATTCTGGGGCCAGTGTATAACACAAAACGCCAAGCTATGCACCTCACCAAATGTATAGCTCTGAGCCTACAGACAGGGAGATAAGGTGCTTCGCAAGGGTAGACCCTCAGACTGTTTCAGCTTTTCCTGAATCATTTGTGGTAATAAAATAGGATTTCTACTGCGTGTCATTGACATCGCACCTTTCTTAAGTACCGAGAGGAGATCCGAGGAAGTCGTAAGGAAAGGGCTAATGGCACCACAGCCTGCAAAGGAGAAGGAGATTGTGTTCTGGAGAGGTAATGATCCAGCAAAGGCTGAAACATCCATTGTCATTTTATGCTTCAAACTTCCTAGAAAGGTTGATTATAACCAGACGTTGAACACAATTGAAACATATAACAGGAGGATTGAAGTCATGGAGCAGAATAAGGAAAGAAGAGCTTAAAGAATATTTAGATTAGTGAGATGTGTCCCAGCTTGCAGAACCAGACAAAAATCATCTGCAAGGGCTTAAAGATCCATCCAAAGCCATTTCTGAGCTATTAGCAGTTGCTTTTGAGTAGCTGTGGAATAAGGCAGAAATAACAAGGGAACACTTAGTATCTGCTTTGCAGGGAAAGCCAAGGAATTTAAATCAATCTGCCTAACTTTAATTCTTGCAAAGATTGCTGGAACCAATTATGAAACCCACAATTTACAATCAGCCACAGGTCAGTCAGTTGATATGAAACATACTGCAGGGATTTGTCAAGAGTAAACTGTGTCAGTTTGTTTAATTTTTCCCTCTTTGGTCTAGTGGTTAACAGAAATGGACTTAATTTTAAGAGTTTGGACACTTTCCTGCAGAACACCCTCAGGTGTGTGCCAGGGAAACATGGTCTAGACTTCACTGTAAGAACAGAGTGCACCTACCTGATAAAATGGAAGAGTAAAACGTGGGTCAAAACATTGCATGACCCAGGGGATTCGTGCTCAGCTCATGTCTGACCAGTGTGTGAAAGAACAAATGATAGGAAAGGGAGTGCAGTTATAAAACATCTGAATAAAACCAAGCTTTTGGAGTTTGCAAGACATTTGGAAGGCAGGCTCATAGTTGAAAACTATCTTGATGACTAAGAAAGGTGCTCTGAAATCCTCAAGATGAATCTGAGCAAGAACAAAAGCAAAGTACTGCAGGCAGGAAAGGGAAATCAATGCACAACAGAGATCCACAAAGAAGGTTCAAGGGAAATAGCAGCAACCAACTGGGTATGAAAAGATGATGTGCAGATACTGGGGGGGGGGGGGGGAAAGGGGGTAAAACAGGGGCAGAGTCTGGGGGGGGGGGTGGAAATGGGTTTAAGCTACCTGTGAAAACACTTGAGCTGGAAATCAGGATATCTGTATCAGATGCTGAAATTCTGAAACAGTTTCTGTCAGGGACTTGTTAGAGGTGACTGCAGGAGCACAGGCCCATGCTGAGTGACCCTAGGAGCTTCCTGGCTAATGTCTTTCATTTGCTTCTCTGTGAGACATAGTGGGGTTATAAGGCTTTGGCTGAAGCTGCTATCTCTGGCCTTGGAAACCCCACCCTCTGTGGAAGACACAGGAGATGGGAACGACTCAGGACACAGCAATGTGAATGAGAAGTTTGGACAACATATGAGTGCGAGGAGAGGCTTGGTTAATTTACAACAGAGAAGGGTGCGAAGCAATCCTACAGCTTCACAGGGTAGCCACAGAGCAGGCAGTGTCAGCAGTTCTCCATATCCCACACTGGACAGCCTCAGCTGAAGCAAATAAGATAGAAACTAGGAGAAAATGGTAGAATTCATCTTTCAAAATAGAATTAGGATAGCTAAACATTCAGATGAGTTCCTTTGAGTGTAAGGTCCTGCTGAGTCTGACTTCTTGTGCCCATTAGCCACAGAACTGTCAAGGGTGGCTGGGGTAACTCCTCTGGCAGGAAGGTCCTGGAGTATCTAGGCTACTCTAAAATCATGGACAGGCTCAATAGTCTTCAAGAGATCCTATCAGCCTGATGCCTCTGTGAAGCAGTCCCATTAAAATCAAAGTCAAGTTGTGTGATAGGTACCTGAAACCATGACAGTGCCAATAGGAGAGCTCTCAATGAGCTTGGAATGAATCTTTCACCTTCCTCTGATCCCCACAGCTGCATTGGATGGCATTTTCTCAAAATTTGCTCACACATCAGAGGTGCATAGGCTGTGAAAATCCAATATACTCTCAGTCCTCTGTTACAGTAACATGCTACTTCTTTCACTATTTTCTTTCAGACAGTTTGAAGAATTGTTGTATTAGAAATCATGTTCAGAGCCACATCAACCCTAGTCCCACCCAGCACCCCAGGGTATCTTTTTAGTTTGTAGTCCCAAAAGAAATTCTTCTGGAAGAATAATAATAGGCACAGAAATGAGAAGGGAGGAAAGGTGATGGGTGTAAGGAAGAGGGCACAGCAGGTGTGCCCACAGTCAGAGTGCTCTCCCACTGCACCCCATAAGTTCCCACACAAAGGCTAAAGCTTGGGGGAGGACAAGATACCCAGGATTTAACAGTGAATGACTGTTAAGGGAAAAAAAGTGGTTCACCGTTGGCAAGACTGAAACCAGAGTGGGTGTTGACTTCAGAGTGTAATGATCTCTATTCACTCTCTCAATAAATAATTTTCTTCAATTAGCCTACCCTGTGAAACAGCTCTGACATGTTAGATCCTTTGAATTGGCTGATGAATGTTGTCCCAGCTTAATGACTGCCTGTAACCTTGCTGCTCCCTTAACCAGCTGCTGGTCACTGCCAGCTTTCCCCCCCTCCAGGAGGTTGTTTATCTGACAAATGGGGGCATTACTACTGGAGCATTTCTAAAAAGATTATTCTGGTAATTATTCAGAGGTCATTAATTAGAAGGTGAAGCAGGCACCACTTTGAGCTCCCTGACACTACAAGAATGTTCCTGTTACACAAACCCCATATTTTTTATTTCTGTGGCACTTAATCTTCTAGCAGCCTTTGAAGGAAGGTTTCAGCTCCAGCAGATGTGCTTTGTTTGTAAGAAATGGAATTTTTCACCCTTTTAATCAAGGGTATGTTCAATAACTACAGCAAGCCAAAGACACTTCTACCTTTTCACACAACAGCCTATGCCATGAGGGAGAAAAAGCAACAGCAGGTGCCCCAGCAATCCCAAATGGGCAGTAGTGGCATCCACAGGCAGGCATTGCAACTGCCCACTTAAATATAGGCAGGTTTTGCCTTAAAAACTTGGATTTGTCTTCTTCCCTTATTACCTCGGGGTCTGTAGAAAAAGAGACAGATTAGAAGTCACCTGTTTTTTTGGGTGGAGGGTTTCAGAAGGGATCACAGACTCTGAACATACTCCTCCACTTGCGCTCTTACCCAAAGTTCACCACTTCATGAAGAATGGGGCAAACTCCCTGTGGTGCAGGGCTCTTCTGGAGCCACTCTGCTTCCCTCGCTGCTTTTGTTTTGCCCTGGTGTGCAGAGCTGCATCACAAGCAGCTGCAAAGTACTGTTAAAGAGTGGATGAGGAAAGGTTGAAACAAGCAGGGGCAAGCAGATATGACAGAAGGTGAAGCAGCGAGGTTTGCAGGTGATAACTAAGCTGTTTTGGGTAATCAAATGTCATGTCCATGGCAGGGGATTTCAGAGGGACCTCACACAGCTTGTGAATGAGTAAGAAAGTGGCAGATGAGCTTCAGGGGAGATAAATCTGGGAATGCAGCTAGGGAAAAATAACCTAAATCATGACAAGCACCTGAAATGATCAGTGGGATGAAGCATCTGAGAGAGGCAGGAGGAGAAACACAAAAGTTAGGGCTCTTTAGTTTAAAGAAAAGAAGTCTATAGGAGGATATGAGTGGGATCCACAAAGTCATGAAAGTGGAGGGTAGGGTGAATGCAGAGCTGATATTCCCCAAATTTTGTGGCACTAGAAAAGTCAAGAATCTCCAGCTAACCAGGGGGAGACTGCATTACAGCCCGTAAGGTGGTTTTCTGCACAGCCCACTGAACTCCTGAACTTGCTGCCATGGGAGCTGGCAGAGGCAGACAGGACCATCAGAGTCAAAAAGGGACCAGCTAAATCCAGGGACAGCAGGATACAGGTATTTGGATGGCAAAAAGAGAAGGTAATGTTGGGGATGTGCCCCCTGCCATCCCAAATCCATCAGCTGAAGACAGATGCTGAAGGAAGCATAAAGTGACTGCAGAGAGAAGCTGCTTTTCCTGAATAATGTCTAGTGCCACTGTGATTTTGGGATTGCTCTTGAATTACCAGGAAGGCACGAGCTCAGCCTCCTTCTGTCACAGACTCTGCAGCTGGACTCTCACAGCTGGGTCAGCAGAACAACCTGGGGAAAGTCCAGCTGAAGTAGCTGCAACAGTCTTAGGTGAGTGCCCCCTTGTCCTGGCTTAGCCTCAGCTAGGAGCCGAGCCCCAGCAGCTGCTGCCCATTGCTTCCCCCTCACCTGCCACATGAAGGGAGGAGAATCAGGAGGAAAAGAAAACAAAAAACCTCTGAGGCTGAGATAAGGGCAGTTTAATAGAGCAACACAAACAGTGGAGAGACAACATTAATGAGGCTAACACCAGTGAAATAATATATAAAGCAAACGGTAATAAACCTTTTACCCAAGACACAGCTTTCCCTGCTCCAGCCATGAGCTAACACCACTCAAGAAATCCAAAGGCCCCTCCCTAGGCCAGCCCCTCCCCTTATTTAGAGGGCATGACATTGACATCAGTACAGTGTCAAATCCCCATTGGCTGGTTCAGCTGCCTATCCTGGCTGTGGCTCCGCCCCCTGCAACCTCTCCCAGCTGCAGCCACTTGTGAACATTAACCTCATCCTGGCCAAACCCAGGACACC
>NW_008595948.1:46039-62909 GCF_000691845.1 Merops nubicus
TACACGCCGGTCTGCTGCTTAATGATGGGATTCAACAAGTGAAGAATCCTCAGGAAGGGATCTTCAGAGAGACAGAAAGAACCAGACATCCACACGGAGGTAGTGCAGTCTCCTCCAAACAAGGGATTTAGTTCCGTAGTGCTTTTGCTTAGTAGC
The DNA here is from genome assembly GCF_000691845.1 of Merops nubicus. Lineage (NCBI taxonomy): Eukaryota > Metazoa > Chordata > Aves > Coraciiformes > Meropidae > Merops > Merops nubicus. Next base: position 46,196 of record NW_008595948.1, read on the forward strand.
TATTGGCTAATTTTGTCCTTTGCTGAATTTACAAAGAAACTCAAAAGCTAAATCCTTTTTGTTAAAAAGCAATCCATTCTTTCCTCCTTATTTTGATACATAAATGATTTCAAATACATTTTGCTGGATAAACTCAAATACATAATGCTGACTACAGGAAACGTGTGTTTATTTAATAGAGGAAGAAGTAGCTGGTTACAAGAAACAAATCAGATAAGAGACAAGGACTCTTGGTAATGAATTCAGGACTAGAGCAGACAGTGTGGGTTTCCTGATGCTGTGAGCTCTTACCAAGGAAATACTGTCTCAGGTCTGCCAACCAGGACTCTGAAGACTGACTCTGGTAGCTCTGCTTGAAAGCATTTGTAGAACTCAGTTTGCAGTGGGGTTATACTGCAAGAAGCTGCATGCCTGGCTTCACCTACAGGACACTGTTCAGAAGAAAATCAGCAAGTTCTATTCCAGCAGAGGTTTCAGTTCATTACTTAAACCACAGTTTCCAACTTTAGAAAACTCATTTGGGAAGCTCCCCAGAACACAGGTGTCACCCAGCACATTTCTGAGTCTCCCTCAGCCGCAGGAGCCCAGGGTAAGGCAGAGGCTGGTGCCTGCAGAGGGCTGGCTCTCTCAGCACACTGATGCTGCATGGGCTCCTGCAGTGGCAGCTGCTGGAGGAGCACTTGGACCACTCCCATCATCACTGACAAAGACTCTGGAGTCAAGAGGATGCAGTCGGGCTGTTAGAGGGGACTAGAAAAACTCAGGTTTTGTAACTGCTGCTCACAGAACAATTTGTTCACATAAAATGTACTGCAGGGAGCAGGTCCCTTCTGCAGAGGCACCAGGCAAGGTGCATGACAGTTGTCCTTATCAGCATATCTCTCACTGTCTGGTCTGAGCCTGACAAGACCCATCGCTCTTTAAATCACACTCTTTGTCACTAATTCAATCTCCAGCCCTGTAATTGCTAAATATCACTTCATGCACATACTCATTTGCTCCACAGTTACTATCAGGCCAACAACCATTAGTTACCCAAATGCCACTTGCCTGATCTCTGGGCTGTAGCCTTCCAAATTCATCAACAATGTTTGCAATTAAAGAACATATGTTCAAAAATACTCAACCTCAGTAACAGAAAAAATCAAGTTCAAGTTATGGCTCCCTGAGGGCTTGCAGCGTGCTCTGGCTTAGGTGTGTGTGACTCCCTTGTTTGCTTATAGAAGACAAGGGCCAGGATTGGAAACATACTGCCTCTGACATGGGAGAAGAGCTTCACCACAGAGGCAGGTGTTTTGTGGCAAAAAACAGGGCTGCTAGAAGCTGAAGTGTAGGATCAACTGCACTTTACATTTTCTAGATGCTTCAGCTAATGTTATTGTTTGTAACACTAAGAGAGGATTTGGAAAGTAACTGTTTAAAAAAGGCCTGCAGAACTCATCCAAGAAGCCAAGGAGCAGCATGCTGAGGAGTAACAGGTTTCTGTCTAATTTGTGTCAGCTGTCTATTAACAGTAGCTGTATGGAAGGACATGGCCATAGTTCCCAAGCACGCAGAAAGCTCCTCTGCCCCTTATACGCCATGTAGGTGAGAGATGAGATTCTATCATGAGAACTAATTCACTCCCACATCCCCAAGGACTACTCTTCTCACCATTGGGCACTGCTGCTTTTTCAGCACCATCACCACTGCCATTGGGATTATTGATCTCTTTCATAGGGCAGGAAGAAAGGTCAGCCCCTCCCTCTGCACAACAAAACCCCTTCACTCCGTTGAAGGGCCCGCTTACAAAGGCAGTATGGAGACCGGCTGCAGACAAATTCTTGGCACTGTGACTCACAGCCTGGAAAAAAGCACGTGATGGGGGGAGCAGCTCTGGTTGGTCCCTCAAACCACAGGCTGGAGGCTGACCATGTCCCCCCAGATCATGTGAAGAATGGGCTGGAGCCACCAGTGAAGTCCTGGGCGCATGATGTCTTCACTAGGAAAAGCTGGAGCTGCTTGAGGCACCCAAGAAAAGCACAGACTGGCCACCAGTGTCTCAGAGTTAACTTGGAATAGCCTTTCCAGTGCCCCACAGGTGAGCCAGGTGAGGTCCCTGAGCACAGAACGGGACCTAAAAGGGACTTTCTTCTCGCTGCTGCCTGGGTGAAAGGGGAAGCTGACAAACCCTGGAGACTCGCCAGCCACTCTGGTTTGGAGACTGCTGCGGTTTTGTCTGGTGGCAGCCTCTGCCAACAGCTCCCGCTGCATTTCATTCAGACACCTTTCCCTTTACACAAGAGATGCTGCTCTGCACGGGAGAATGCTGAGATCCTGAGGCTCCTAGGAGAGGTTCTTGTACCAAGAACTCCCACTCCTTGAGCAAATTGCAGTGTACCCCAGCTGGTGGTGCCCTGGGAGGCCCTGCCTGCCACCACAGCCCAGCTTTGAGCTCACTGGGGAAACCCAGAGAGTGGACTGCAAACAGCACTGCAGACCTAGATGATACCATGCAGATAACCAGTGCAGGCAGCAGTTCCAGCAGGGATGATCATCTCTGCCACAGACACCCAATGACAAGCAGCAATAACAGAGACACCAGCAGCCTTGGCACCTGCTTTTTCCTTCCCACCCTTGAGACCATCTGGCTGTGATGAAAGATGTCTCCAGCTCCTCACCTTTTCAAAGCAGCTGTGCTCATGCAAAGGGCTACCATGCAAGGAGAGCAACCCGTTGCTCTCTCTCCAGACAAACAGGATTTACAGTTGTTCTGCAGTAACAGTCTCCAAACTCCATGGGCCACTGCTTTGCTGGGGGGAACTTGGGCCCCTTAGCACCCTCCAGCTGTTGCAGGTAGGGTCTCAAAGTATGTGTGCTTCAGTTCATCACTTCAGCGTTCACTCTTGTCCTAAGCAGATGATTAGCAATCCTGCAGCAGCAAAACTGCACTGCCACATAAGCCTGGTTTAGATGGTGATCCCTTTAAACAGGAATGATCTCTGTAAGAACAGCTTTCTTAAATCCCGAGATAGATGCTGCTACTTGTACTAAATTGTTTTTCTGTGTATTAGCTATTTAATGCCATTAGCATAATATGTGCTCCCATTTACAGAGGAAGCATTTATCTATGTGGTTTCACCAAAAAGGGGGCTTGATTAATTAAAAAAGGAGGATGGATGGGATTGCTGTGTGGATTTGAATTTAAATGCAATAGCAGATGCTTCCTGATCCTCCTAGCAGAGTACATCACTTTTAATAAACTCAGAACAGATGGCTGACTGCAGTGTCAAAGATGCTACGTATCAAAGTGCTCTGCGCTCCCCTCCCAGCCAACTCTTGTCCTCAAGCCTCAAAATCTAGAGGGGTAAATCCTCACCTGCAGCCCTCTGGAGAAGCTCCGTGCCTCTCAGGGGTGCTGCACTCACTCACCGTAGCCGAGGAGCCCTCCCAGGGGTGTTCTGGGCTTCTGCTTGACGAGTCCTGTGGAAATGCAACAGAGCTGCTTGCTGGAATGCAGAGCCCCGAGTTAGCTCATCAGGCTACACAAGAAGCAGCACGAGATCAAGTACAACTAGTTAAAAGTTTAGATGTTTCTCTTCTTTCTCCTCCATGGGAGCTGTGTCCTGCTAATTGCAAGCAGGAAAAGCTCCTCTTAGTTCAAAAAGGTGTTGGCTTAAGCCAAGCCTGCAGGACTAAAGAGAGCTCTCCCTGAAACATTTGGTGTACCAAAATTGCCACTAAAACTGTCCATGTGTTCACCTTATCTCTTGGCGAAAAAAACAGGATGAGGGACTAATTTAAAATAGGAACATTATAGAAAATGAATAATCAATGCTTTCTTGGATTTTTCATTCCTAGGTCCCAGATCCCTCTCCAAAGACATGATATATCACTGAGTTTTTGTCTAAGGAGTAAACTGAGGCACAGGGCAGTTGAAAGTGTTGCAGTGGTCATGTGGGAAGGAAACAGCAAAGCTGAGCATAGAAATCAGGTCCCTAGGTTTTTATCATGGGCTGAAAAGTTTACAAAACTTAGTCTTTGTCAGTAAAATGTAGGCTTTGCTGCTGGATGAACACCTGTCTTGGGAAGTTCTTTATTTTACACATCCATTTATCACTGTAAGAGGCACCACTGGCTGCAAGCACTCAGTGGCTGCAGAATGAACTTTCCCATGAGTACAAACTCATCATTCAGCTCTAATGATCCAAAGAAAAGTTTCTAACTAGTCCATACAAGAAAAATGGCAGTGTCACCCAAGGATCTTAATAGGAAGGTCATCCCTTGCAGGAGCTCTGAATTTTCTTGAAGAAGCACTTCGTATGAATCTAAGGGTTTCAAAGCAAAGCCCATTGCTCCCGTGGAAACAACGGAGCTGTTTCTGGGTCATTCCAAAGTCCACCTGAATCCTACTAAAATCAGGACTGCATGTGAGGGTTATGGTTTAACAAAAAGAGGGGTTAAATAGGACATCAAGCTTCTTGTTATTCACCTGATGACTTATGAATACTCATAAACATATTCCAAGGTCATTTCTGGTAGTAAGAAATATGGAAGATGAAAATACCAATACCACTCAAAACTGGGAAAACACCTTCTCTTGGTGAATGGGGCCACAGGGTGAGTGTCAGCCTCTGGGCTGGGTAAACAGAGCAGCTCTGCAGAGCCGAGGCTCCTGCTCACTTATACTCACTGCCACCATTGCCTTGTTTTGTGGTGCTTTTATTTTACCCCCAAGGGTCTGACTTGTCTAATTAGATTTTTTTGTTACATAGGAGTGATACATAAAGATTTCCTTTTCTCATCTCTGGCTAAATAGAGGATAACAGCTTCATTAGACAATTGAGTGCCCTTCCAATCAAACAGCATTATGTTGTCCCCTGGGAGCTTTCTTTAACCGCGGAATACAAACAGCTGCTCTAATAGTGTTGTGCTTGAGGCTCACTGCAAGGGCAACCAGGGCCCCTGAAAGGATCTTAGGAGCAGAGGAGGAGGGAGTTCTGGATTTGGTTCCCCTATTACAGTGTGGATTTCCAATGGGCCCCTCTGCTTACCCAACTCTTACAATTAATGAAGCTGCTCCCAGAGTATGAAAAATTCATTTCTTTGCCTAGTCAAGAAATAAACCCCAGAAGGCTGATGCTTTGAAGCACTTGGATGTAAAATCAAAAACAAACAAATGAACAAAACAAACAAACAAACAAAACCCAATCAACAAAAAGCTAAATAAAACTTGAGTGCTTGTGACACCCTAGAGTATGTAAACAGAAGTGGGAAGGTCAGAGATGAAGACCTGAATCCTGTGGCTATTGTACACTGTGTACCTGCTATTTATAAGGGGTTAACAGATCATCAATAGATGCAATAAGCATGTTAAAAACAAGAGTAGCCTGTGATCCAGACGGCTATAAACATACCAGCTGAGGGTGATAGAGATGATCTTTTTCAGCACAATTATATAATTAATTAAAATATGGAAAAGTGTCTCTGCAAAATATTTTAATGGACTAAAGTGGTTTTCAGTTCAAAGGGTTTGAAAAATTCATTCCTATATTTTCAAAAAACAAAAGCTTGACAAAAATCTCCCATTTCACTTCTGCTTTCATTTGTTAAAAATATAATCAAAATAGATATTGACAATTTTTCTTGATCAAAACCCCTGTAAAATGAACTGGCAGTCAGTTTTCAAGGAGGGAGCTGAGTTGCTGTCTGAGGCACCGAACCTGAAAAGAGTTTCTACAGAAATGATTTGAGGCATCTTTATCATTGTTAGGCTTACACCTATTTCTCCACATTTCACAAGAAATTCAATGCAAGTGATTTTGATTCTACATGGATCATTGTTTCTATTGCTCTGACTTCTAAAACAACAGTTTTAATTCTGTAGCGTCATCTGTTGGATATTTCATAGCTTCAGAGCCAGAGAGGTGTATGGTTTTCTCAAGTTCAATCTGTTGAAGTGGACAGTGAGCACTGTCCTCATGTCTGGTAGCAGAGGAAAGAAACTGGCCAACATGTACCTCAACAGTTGTGTTAAGCCCAAATCAATCACCAAAATCATGAAAGAGTTCCCAGGCAGATGTGCTGATTTGTTATGGTTCCTTTCAAAGAGGAGGAGGAGGTTCCTGTTAAGATTTTGTAGAACTTGAGCTGCAGCAGGTGCCACTTGCGTATGGGCCAGAGTGAAAGTGAGTGACGGTGTGTCAGCGGCAGTGCTGGTGCTTGGAAAGGATGCTCAGGTCCTTCACCCAGGCTTCCTGCCTTCACATCTGCAAGAGCTGTCATAAAATGTTGCTTAGGCTTATGTTATTGCAGCAGGACCCATGTCACACACAGAAAACAGTAGGAGGCAGGAAATATCCTTTCTCATGAAAACTGAAGAGATTATCCCCTTCCATTCAAGGACAAAACTGGTGGCAGAAGGACCCTGCCTCAAAAGTAAAGGGACACCTGGGAAGAGTATGACCTTCCAGCTCTCACGTGAACATAATAGTGGTATTTGTCAGCAAGAAAACTTATTTGTTGACAACTGACACAAAAACCCCTTGTGCTAGGTCCCAGAGAGGCAGCAGTGTGGACACATGGCCCTCTGAGACTCTGCTCCTCCAGAGTGCTTCTGCACAGGTGATTCTGAGCCCATGGACAATCTGGGAGTGGCCCAGGCAAGCAACAAATGTCCTTCTCAATTGCTGGCATGGCTGAGAGAGAAGTGGGGGACCACCCCTGTAGCAGCATTTGCAACCAGCCTTAGGCAAATGAGCTCTTTGAGCAGAAGTGTTTTATACACAGTGGTTGTGCAGGTCTTTGAGTGACCTCTGCCATGTGTGAACCCTAGTCACACAGAAACCTGCTTCAAACCAGAAACAATTTCATTTCTTCATGAAATACCACTTTAGATGAGCTGTGGTGCTTAGCTGGCTGTTTGTTTACCTTGTGTTATTTGACCTCTAAGACCACAGGGAACATATGTATGACTTGACACCAAGTGAAGCAAGTTGAAAAGGAGAAAGGCAGTTCCTGAAAGCCATGGAGCTCATGCATCCTTAAAGAGAGGGACAGATATATTTATTTGAGAGGTCAGCTCTTGCAGTTGCTGAGAAGACCAACAATACGTGCCCCTCCTCATCCTGGCACAAGGCAGAAGTTAAGGCTGTGCTGAAGCTGCTAAGGATAGAGGTGATGTAAAGTCAGGATAGGCAAGAGGAGAGTCTTTCTTGAACTTGGGTCACGACAACCCCATGCAATGCTACAGGCTTGAGGAAGAGTGGCTGGAAAGCTGCCTGGCAGAAAAGGTTCTGGGGGTGCTGGTCAACAGCCAGCTGAATATGAGCCAGCAGTGTGCACAGGTGGCCAAGAGTGATGACAGCATCCTGGCTTGTATCCGAAATAGTGTGGCTAGCAGGACTAGGAAGTGATCGTCCCCTTGACCTTGGCACTTGTGAGGCTGCACCTTGAATACTGAGTTCAGTTTTGAGCCCCTCATTACAAGAAAGATATTGAGGTGCTGGAGCATGTCCAAAGAAGAACAACAAACTCAGTGAAGGGCAAGCCTTATGAGGAGTAGCTGAGGGAACTGGGATTCTTCAGCCTGGGGCCTCAGGTGAGACCTTATCATTCTCTACAACTACCTGAAAGGAGGTCGTAATGAGGTGCATATCAGTCTGTCTGCTCTCCCCAGTAACAAGTGATAGGACAAGAGGAAAGAGCCTCGAGTTGCACCATTTTCATAAACTGGAGAGGTTTAGAGTGAATATTAGAAAAAAATTATTCACTGGAAGGGTTGTCAAGCATTGGAACAGGCTGCCCAGAGAAGTAGTGGAGTCGCCGTCCCTGGAGGTATTTAAAAAACCTGTAAATGTGACACTTAGGGACATAGTTTAGTGGTGGCCTTGGCAGCGTTATGTTTACAGTTGGACTCAATGTTCTTAAGGGTCTTTTCCAACCTAAATGACTCTACAATTCTATAATCCCTGATGCCTGACAATCACTTTCAGAGCAAAAGTAGGTCTACCACTTTGTTTCACCTATGAAGTGTTGCTCCGGTGTTTTAGAAACATTATAAATTATTCTGGCTTTCCAATATAAATAATGGTGTTTACAGTATCTATATCCACCAGGAGTTTGCTCCTGTACCATTCAAATTCAAGCTCCCATCAACATGACTGCATGAAGATCAAGTCCTGAAGCTCCTTTCCCAAGAGCCTCCCTAAGGAAGAAGGGCCAGGCCCACTCCCAAGACCCACAGGGAGGCTGTCTGGTGCTCGCATCCTTCCACAGAAGAGTGCAGGAAACCTGGAGTAAGGATCTAATTAGAGGTTTTGCAACTATTGCCAGGAGTCGGGTCAAGTAGTCTGCTCACAAATGAGGAATTATCAGGCTTAATAAACAGTGGCTGACATGGCCAGCATTTCCCCTCCAACTGACCCAGGAGAACTGACCCTTCTCAGCCACCACAAGACACAGATTCAGTAATTAAGAGCCTGCTTCTGCTCAGGATTTGTCTGGGCAGGATTCCAGGAGGCTTTTGAGAGCCTTTCACTCTCCAAATATTTTCGTATTGTCACAGATTTAGGTCTACAAAAATCTCCAGCCAAGCAAAGAAAACCTGATAAGTCCTTGATGGCTCTAAATTGATATTCAGAGCGAATAAAGTGTTGAGTCTGCTGTCAGACACACAGAATTCAAACTGATTTCCCAACTTTATTTTTGGTGATGAATAACATTGATATGTCTTCTTTTTTTTAAGACTAGTTTTTTAGTATTCAATTTTAATTTTAGATAAAATTTTAGTATTTCAAATTTAAGACAAATTTTTTTTTTTAAGACTTCCCTTGAGCAGCAGTTACTCCCCTTTGTAGCTGATATCTTCACTATTACCTTTACTCCTTGCCTGAGTATACTTAAATGATACTCTTGCCTCTGAGAAATGCATCCCAAACTCAGGGAAGGAAGCCAGGTCTAGGACACAACCCAAAACTCACTGGAAAGTGTAAGATTCTTTCTTTAGATCTGAGCATGTTTGGGTTCAGGCTCTTAATGAACAATTTGGTTAGGAATGTAAATAACAGATTTGGTCCTTATGCTTCCAGTTTCTCACTACATGAATCTATGTCAAGCAAAACAGCTGCAATGTTCCCCTCAGTACAGAAAATCACATACTCACTGCAGCTTTAAATACAAAGTGAATGTAGTATCCATTTACCTTCTCTGCCTGGGGGAAGCCTTTCCATTTCTGCTCCCCTGAGGTTCCACATGACAGCAATTGCCTCTTACGTGGCACGAAACACGTCCAAGGAGTTCACTGAGTTTGTGGTTATCTGGCTGCCTCCATAAAACAAAAAGTCATTGAGAGCCAGCAGACATTGTTTCAATACAAAGCCTGAAAAACATAGACAGAAGCACAGTCAGGCTTTTCTTCCTTTCCCCCCACCCCAATCCCCAGTGAAGTACAAAGTGTATTTTGTCCTGAAACACCCTCACAAACAGTCAGTGGCAGAGGCTTTCTGAGATTGGCTCAGAACAAACAGAGGGGGGATCTCTACAAGGTCAGTGACAGGAGCCCAAACTCTTCCCTCCACACAGAACAAACTGAGGGGCAGAGAGCTTCCTTTAGACCCACCAACTTTTTTGGGGGGCTCACTCTGCAATGCAGAGGAACGTGTCCGGACCATTTTGCCTGCAGAGCATGTGGATGAGATGGGCTCAGCAGAATCTCTGCTGCATTTGAAGGTGCCTCGTGCTGTTTCTCCTTGCTCCGTGGAAGGGAATTACTGCTCTCTAAGCACAGGCACTTCAGCCCCTGCTCTCCTGAGAAGAAAAAGCATTGGTCAGGGAAGAAACCTGAGCTCCTACAGGGTGAGGAAGAGCCAAGTAACAGTAATTTAAGATTCTGTGGCTGTTCCTCAAGCTGCTCTGTGCTGATGCTCTCAGGCAATTTAATACCTGAAAGGCGACCTCCTCCTGTTCTATGCTTAGTACAGAAGGAAAAGGTTTGCTTTGCCTGTAAAGAGAACATTCATTAACTGGCATCAACATGCAATTTGGTGTTCAAAAACTGCCTTGTCAACAGAATATCTGAGGTAAGAGCCATCTGCACTGAAAGACTGCCCACAGCTCTGCTCAGGATTTGCAGAGAATAGTCCAACCCAAAACAGGGTGAATGGATGGAGGGAATGAACCAAGGTGCCAGCTAAGATCAACGAAGCCACAGTGGGAGTAATTTTCCTAGCCTCATTCAGGCTGAGTAAGAGTGCCTAATACAGGTTGAGACCACTCTCTACTACTGACTTACTGCTGGAGCATCTCTAAGATTTCCAGGTATCTTCCCTATTCTCTCTGTGATGTCTTTTACATGAGGGAATAAATGGATCATGAAGGATACCAACTCCTGAGACATCTGTGTATGGTCACTGCTCAAATGAAAAACAGGTATTTCAGGTATCCCCAGAAAGTTTCTAGGACACTAAGTGAAGACTGAAAAAGTCCTAGTGAGAGCAGGATGCACCTGGAGCTCCTTGCACTATGCTATAGGTAATTATATGCTATAGGTAATTAGGCTGTCGGACTCACTGGCTAGTGGCCAGGTTTAAAGAAGTCACATGAGAACCAGAAGACTGCGATTGTTCCTCTGGGAAAAGATATGGGTAAGGGAGAAATGTAAATATCCACTAAAGCCTCACTGGACTAGGGAAGAGAGAAGAACTTTTGTTTTTTCCAGCTTTTAGCCTCAGGATAAGAGGCAATTTAAAAACAACACATGAAATATATTTGTCAGTTTTTAAGCAACCTGTGGTACTTAATGCTGTAGGAAGTCCCCAGGCTAAGAAGGCACCAAATTTGAGAAGAGACTCTGTTCAGATGGACAAGCAAACTAGTTACTTCTAATTAGCACTGAACCATTGCAGAGCACTGTTAAACTTTGGGGGTGATGCCCAGTTTTGGGGAGGCTTGGGATCTGGGATTCAGCCTGGCACAAGGTCAGGGACAGGCCCTGTCCCCACCCCAGCCCCTGTCCCTGCCTCTGTGGGAGGCCCCAAGGTCCCCAGATGGATCCTGGCTCACTGCTCCAACCCAGACCAGCAATTGCTCTGTCCTTATCTCCAGGCAAGTGGTTCCAGTGATGTGTTATTGACACTGTTTGGGGAATAATATTCTTGGGGGACAGAAGTGCCCTGCAAGTCCTTATGTCTGACTTTTGCGGCTGGTACTTTTAGGGTCAGAGAGGTGTAGGGAGGAAACACTCAAATCCTCACCCTGTTCCTCTGTCCTTCAGCAACAGCAGCAGGGAAGCAGGCTCTGTTAGTCTTCCTTTCCTCCCTTCAAGTGCATTATTTCCAATGTGAGCCAAGGAGATCAAAGCACCTAGAATGGAAATTGCATGTGTGTTTCATGATCCTAAATCCTGGTATTAGAAAAAATGTCCTTTTAATTGTAATTTTTTTTTTTAATTAGGTATTTTGTCACTTAATCTCCATGAATTGGGAAAGTTAGCACAAGTACACCTCAAAAAGCCCCCTGCCATGCTCACAGCATTTGATCAGTATATGAATTCTGGCTGTATGGGCATTCCAGTAGACACATGTACCCCTGTGTCTCACTTAGTGTTCACTGAGTAACTGGCCTGGAGTGGACGGACAGCTTGGGATGCTTCAGGAATGGAGAAGAAGGCATTTAAAGGCAGAAGATGAATAATAAGATTAATATCTACAAGATGTACCAGGCAGTCATTTAATGTACAGAACCTGGGATGATGCTGATGCCTGTTGACCACCCATGTGTTAGCTATGAGCTTCTGGCAGTGTGGCGCTCCAGAAGAGCAGTGCAGCTCCAAAGACCTGAGTCACTCTTGCCATTATTTTTTTCCTTAACTCTCATGAATCCTCTTAGTGCCTGCAGGGCAATAAACAGGACTGTCTAACTTCACAGGTAATTAAAGAACACCAGTAATGTTCCCATGAACTTGTTTTAGATCATTCTAGAACATAGAGAATGTTTTTTTTTTTCTTACTGAATATGTACATTAGCACAACACAGACTTTGTTGTCGCAAGTCAGATAAAACTACAGCCATGGGAACAATCAGTAATTTCATGGGGAGGTTGTTTGAGATCACTTGGCCTTGGAGAGAACTTCCATCTCCACATCTTTTCTTACTGATTCAGTGGAGCTCACAGGAATCAGCAAGAGTTTTCTGTAAGTGCTAAGTGAAGTGACCAGGGCACCAGAGTGGTATGACATTTTCCAGATTGGTGTTTGAATAACATTTTAAAAATCATATTGAGATCCAAGCGATTTGTAAGGGTGCCCAGATGGTGTTCTGTGATAGCTACAGAGAAGTCTCTTCTCCCAAAAGAGAACATACTCCATCTGCCCCAGTAAGAACTGTGCATGCCAAGCAAGTATGAAAATGGATTGGCAGAGCAGTAGCTACTATTAGGATGGGGCGTAATGTTGGGCTTTTTTATGGTGTGTAAGCAAACCTTTGAACAGGAAAATGAAGTAATTTCAGGTTGGTGCAAGCACAGTCTAGACTAAGAAATTCAAAGCAAGTCAACCTCATTTTGCCTCTGACCTGAAAAACAAGAGAGAACTGCCTTTTAACAGCATAGATGGATATTCTCAACAGCAGTTTGAGCTTTGAAGCTCATTTCTATTTACAGGCAGACAAGCAAGACTTGTACGAGGGAACTAAGAGGTAAGCATGATTGATTAACATGGGGATGAAGAAAAGGTGTGATGTGAAGGTTTTAATAGACTTTGCTGCTAATTTGACAGTGAGCTTACATTCAGACTTTTTTAGTCAAAGAGTTATCAGTTGATTTCATATGCAAGAAGGTACTTGTTGCCTGTTTTTTTGCTTAGTGGTCTTTTTGGCTACGGTGTGGGCAATAGCTGTGCCTTGGCTTCAAGTCTTTTTGATATCTTCATTAAAATAGCACTTCTTTTTCTGTGCCTCAGTTCCCAGATCTGTAAAATCACAGCAGTCTGAAATACAGTGTCAGTGTTTCCAAGCACAGGAGAGGGGGGAAATCTTAACCCAGTTTCAGCCGAGAAATTAGAGAACAAAGCTCCTGCTGTAGCTCAGAGACATACCTCACATCCTTTGGGTTTATTTCCTGGATTCTGAAATTTTCACAAAATGAACCCTTTGTTATGATCTGAATCCAGCTGGCAGCCAAACACTCACCCTTCCCCTGCCCAGGGGAGAGAACTGAAGTGGTAAAGGTAAGGAGACTTGTAGGTTGAGGTAAAAACCAATTTCAGAATTGAAACAAAATTAAATTAAAATAATAATGATAATAATAGACTATATTAATAACAGAATATACAAATGAGTGATGCACAATGCAATTGCTCATCACCCCCTGACCAATGCCCGGCACATTCTCAGCTAGTGATCCCAGAGAGGAGAGTTCCAAAACTGCAGTCTTGGAAGAGAGACCACCCAGTTTCCCAGCCAGTCCTCATCTATATACTGAGCATGACATTGCATGATATGGAATATTCCACTGGCCAGTTTGGGTCTGTTGCTCTTGTGCACTGCATGCTAGCAAAACATGGCACACTGACAAGTCCTTCATTTCTTAGCAACAACTGAGAACATCAGTATATTATCAACATTCTTCTCATATTGAATTTAAAAACTATCACTATTCTAGCTACAAGGAAGAAAATTTAGCTCTTTTCCAGTCAAAACCAGGACACTCATGTGTTGATTGGCAATAGCACTTAAGCCACATGGTCCTTCGAGCAAATGACCTTATGCATAGGAAGATGTGCTTTTATCAATATGGCTTTCAGGCTGGCCCTCTTACTCACTCAGCTCAGAGCACAAGTAATGCAACAGTGCTGGGCATCTACTTCCCTGAATCCAGACAGTACCACCTCCTCAAATCACTTTTCAGGCTGGGTAAGCAAATATCCTTTTCCCACCACAATAACCCATCTCCTTGTCCATCTGTACATTGTGTTGGTGACCACAGGCCGGTAACAGTATATGGCTCTCCACATTCTCACCACACTTCACGGACTAGAAATTGTGCAGCTCTAAGGAAAAACAGAACTGCCCTCTACAGATATGAATGGTGAGAAATGTCCATATTCACCACTTTGCCACTCACTGAAGATGGACTCCTGTTCTCCATGTACTAAAACACAAACTACTTCAGAGACTCACAAACCTTCTCTTCCCTTGAAGTCTACTTCTGGCATTGCCTTTCTCTGAGTGGCAGAATATCTTCTTTTTCATTTGATCAGGGTTTTGTTGTTGTTGTTTTGTTTGTTTGTTTGTTTGTTAAGTCAAGTCTTTCCCTGACATACTTTATTTTGACAGTTCCTAATATATCTGAGCCTGATGAGACAAATTCCAACAGCAGAAGTACCAGTTCTTGGCTTAACAGTTGCATATGCATTTTCCTGTGATAAGAAACAGAAAAATTCATCATCCATCCACAGTGGGAGAACGCATGCCATACCTGGAAAACACTTAGTTTGTCCCTTGCAGTGAACTTAATGGATGCAAGACCACAGCTTGATAAAGAGAAGAAAAAAATACAGTCATGGGTACTACATTTCCTGGTACATTTCTCAAAATGAGGCCCCAGGGAAGAAAAGGGCTTCATGTAACAAACTGGATTAGAACTGAGATATTTTATTGCTTTAATAAGATCAACATTTCTATGTAAAGATAAATAAATATTAACTAGGTAAACACAACCTGATAAGCAGATCAATCTGTTTCTCTCTTAGGAATACACAGGAATTAACAAGTGTAATAATGTTCCATATTTCAAACTCAGAGACTAAAATGCTTTGGTGCATCCTGAAAGAGTAAAAGGCCATTATATATGAACCCCTCCTCTTCTCCTCCATTAAATAATTTAACAACACACACAAACAAACAAACAAACAAAATCAACCCAACAACTAAAAAGAAAGGATATCTATTGTTCCTGGAGGAAACAGGTTCCCCATCCAACAAAAACTGTCATGGGTGTTCATTTCATGGTCTTATAAACATTTAACCATCAATCAATGTCATCCACAAAGCACTGTTCAGAGAAACAATTTATTTCCAGATTTTCTTTGCTATTAAATAGAAAATGCAACAGATAAGGGGAGTTCGATTTTGTATGAATGGGCTTTTACAATCCAAATGTGCCTTTTGAGGACTGCATTTAAAGCAGAGAGATATTAGAGGACATTTGGTAGTACATTAGGGAACACATCTCCATGTGCATATGGAAAGAGAAGGTGGAAAACTGTAGTGCAGTCTGTCCTCCTTGGTCTTATAGAAAAGCTCTCATCATCTTAAAACAAGTATGCTCATGCCATCTCCTTGGGTTCAGGACTCCTCAGCAAGCAAAGTTAGTTTGGGGAAGAAGGACAGCGCTTTTTTCTGAATTGGGTTTTCTAGTATAAGTGCCTAGGTTTTGTGACCTCTGAAATTGCTTGAGGGATAGAGCACAACAGCAGAGGGGCTATTTTAAAAGAAGTATTGTCTTAAAGAAGCACTGGAGTCACTTTCAAAAGACAATCCAGCCGGCTGACCTGACAGATGCTCCATCTGAAGAACAGACAGCCATTTTGTCAAGAGCATAGAAATGCTTGGGACTAAGAATGATACAAATTGTTACTTCCCGCTGTCCCTTGAAAACTGGTGACCAGGCAGTCTTAGTTATTTCAACTTTGGAGTGTTTAGCAATGAAGGTGAAGGGTGATGCTATATATTGTTATTAAACCTGAGCAAAGGACAACAATCTACTAAAATTTGCTTGCAGAGTCACAATAACTGAGTAACAGACCCATCAGCCTTTGCTGTTTACCCCAACTGATATCCTAGTACTTAAAAAACTTTCATAAAATACCTGGGACTTACCATCTCCATTGGCAAACCCGTTTCATGGTGACCAGTTTTACAGGCACTCCTATCCCTGTGAAGGCGTTTAATAAGCATGAAGTTTTTACTTCAACATCTGTTCTAAACGTCTGCAGTCGGTAAAAGACAAAGGCACCCCTAGAGGGCAAAGTAATCTACAGGCGGCTAAGCTGCCTGGGATACGGCAGGCGACTCTCACTATTGGCTACTGGTACATACAGAGAAGGTACATATGCAGAGGTGTTCGCAGACTGCCAGTGTTGGGTAAGGCGCTGGAAAAGTGATATCCTGGAAACGCACCTCACAGCCTTCCTGCATCTGCTGAGGGTTAGAAGATGGGGCAGCTGCAGCCTCACACTTTGCTGCTGGGACCCTTTGCCCTGGCACGCAGGGTGGTCGGGGGGATCCTGGCGTATTCCACTCCTCCAACAGCCGGCGCTGATGGGAAGGCTGTGTGCAGGGGGGAGGGGGGAGAGAGGGAGGAGAAGGAGGCGGCTTCCTCCTGACGCCATTTCCGAGGGGTTGAGATATATAAATGAGCCGGTTGCTGCAGTGCCCCATCTGGGATCTTCAGCCAGGGCACTGGCGTAGAGCGGCACCGTGCTGCTCTCTCCTCGGCACCTCACCCAGCGCCCCCACTCCAGGGGAATTCTTGTGCTCTGCTCCTATCTCCATCCCACCAGCACCATGGGCCGCCCAGCACTGCTCGCCGTCCTGCTCCTGGCCGTGCCGGGTAAGTGGGACTGGGCCGAGCCCCGTGTGCCCCACTCCCGGGACCCTCAGCCCGGTGCTCGGCGCCTCCCCCGCCCAGCTCCTTTCCTGCCGCGTCCCGTTCAGCACCGCGGAGAGCGGCCACCAC
>NW_008595949.1:0-388 GCF_000691845.1 Merops nubicus
GGGATCTGGGATCCACTGACCTGACATGGCCCATAGAGACCTGGGATCCACTGACCCGACACAACCCAAAAATATCCGGGATCCAACGCCCCGACACGACCCAAAGAGACCTGGGATCCACTGACCTGACACAGAGAGATCTGGGATCCACTGCCCTGACAGAACCCAGAGACCTGGGATCCACTGCCCAGACCCAACGAGCTCTGGGATCCACTGACCAGACCCAGAGAGACCTGGGATTGACTCACCTGACCCAGAGAGATCTGGGATCCACTGCCCAGAAACGACCTTAAAAGATCTGGGATCCACTGGCCAGATCCAAAGAGCTCTGGGATCCACTGCCCTGACCGAACCCAGACACCTGGGATCCACTGACCTGACCCAAAGA
>NW_008595950.1:0-1081 GCF_000691845.1 Merops nubicus
TGAGGGTGCCTCAGTGCCCCCATCCAGGTCATTGATGGAGAGATTAAGCAGAGCATGCCCCAGAACCAACCCTGGGGCCACCCTCCTGACTGGCCAGCGGGTGCCTTCCCTGCGTTGCCCGGCGTGGTGCCCACCTCAGCCTGGCCCTGCAGCGGGCGTGGGCTGGGTGCCCGTGCTGCTGGGGGCTCCAGCACCCCTCAGCTGGGCTGGGACCACCTCGGCGTGCAGCTGTGGAGCCAGATGTTTCAGGGGGGCTTTGCAGCCCCCCCTGGGCGTGGGGGAGCTGCCACAGACAGCACTTTCTCTGCACGCCAGCTCGGGGAGCCCGGCGAGACACAGGCCAGCTGAAAGGCCAGTGAATAAAGGTCTCTTTTATAAAAGAAACCTACTAATACTCTGCCAAGACCTTCCCTTGAGACAGCCTAAATAAATTTCCTCAGACTGACAAGGCTTGGAAAGCCACCCTGCAGTGAGGAGGGGCTGGGAGCCCCTGCAGCTGGGAGGCACCAGCCCCCTGCTTCTGCAGCTGAGTCTGCTCCCCAAAGAAAGGTCATTTCTCAAACCCAAGGAAAATGTCTTGTAGCCATTTTTCTTTTCTTGTGGTTTTACAGGGACTAAACAATCACATACCCTGGGAATCTCCTAATTAATAATAACATGTCACCTTTAATTAACTACTCTTGATAAATGGGCTGTGCAGAATGTTGAGGGGGGTTCATAAATGCTCTGGGGGTTAGGATGGACCTTCCCCTGGCTGGAGGGGAGGGGAGTCACCCCCAGCTGCTTTGGTGGTGCTGGGGGGGCTGTGGGGAGACAAACAGGGAAAGGAGAGAAAGGGGAATGAGAAGGGGATCCCTCTGCAGACACCATCAGCCAGTTCATCAACGGTGTAAGTCCAGGGGCTTCCTCGTATCAGTCCTAGAGCTGTGCTTCAGTGGAGTCTCCTCGTGTCCCTCAGCTCCTCCAGAATAACATGTAATTATATAAGGAAAAAGTTATTTCCTGTGAGGATGCAGAGCCTGGAGCAGCTGCCCAGAGAGGCTGTGGAGTCTCCTGCTCTGGAGAGATACCAAACCTGACT
>NW_008595950.1:1144-4134 GCF_000691845.1 Merops nubicus
CGTGCTGCCTCTGATTCCCCAGTTGCTGCATCACAGAGCTGCTGAGTCTGCTGTGCCCACCCTCTGCAGATACACCACCACTGGGCTAACAGAAGCTGTTTCAAACCTCGTGATGAGAAGCTGAAGGAAAGACAAGAAGTGGCAGGTAAGGATGGAAAACTCATACTTGTGTTCCAGCCAGCCTTGCCAACCCTGTGATCACAGACAGGCTTCCTTGGCATCTTTGGTTGTGTTCTTTGGCCTCCAACCCACCCGTGGCACCTGCCCAGTGAAGGGGGAGAGCCTGGAAGTGATGAAGGACAAGAGCCTGGTGAGAAAAATAACCCTTCCTGAGTAGTCTACCTGGCCCAAAGTGGCTCCAAGCCTCCTAGCAAAGCTGAGCTGCTGCCTGTGAGCAGTGAAAAGGCAAAAGCAGGCACATGTCCCCAGTGCTGGGGAGCCCAGCCCACACCCCATCCCATCCAGCCTTTAGATGGCTGAGATCAGTCCTGGCAAGAGGTTAGAGTCAAGACAAGCATGGCACAAGCAGGACCTGGTGCCCTCAAGGCTGGGCAGCAGGAGATCCATCACGGTCACCTCTCAGGAGGAAAGGTCTTGGCAACCATCCCACAGCAGTGCTGTCAGTCTGTCTGCCTGCCTGTCTGTCTGCCTGTCAGTCTGTCTGCCTGTCAGTCTGTCTGCCTGTCTGTCAGTCTGTCTGTCTGTCTGCCTGTGTCCAACAGTCCCCAGGCCCAGCTCCGTGGTTCCCTCTGCCCCATCAGAGCCACCAGTGCTCTTGGCTTAGGAGAAAATCCTCCTCCTTATGATGATGGATGCCTTTCTGAGAGCAGGACTCTTCCCCTGGGACACCTAAAATCTCTGCCACAGCCACCTCTGGCTCTGAGATAAGGTAAATAACCTTTAAATGTCCCTTCCCACCCAAACCAGTCTGTGGCTCTGTGGCACCAAGACCTCTCCCTGTCACTTGCTCCTTGCTGTCCTGCTGCAGCTCAGTGAGCCTGCAGAAACACCAATGGTAAAGCTTGGTTATATCAGCGACTCAGAAAATCCCCACTAAATACCAATAAAGAGGGAATAATCCAACCCAAATTCTCCCCAAAGGACCAAAGTTTAGACAAATCATATCCTGCTGTTTACAGCTGAGATGGACCAGTGAGGAATCTGCATCCTCTGCTCTGTTCAGAACACAGGAATTGACTTGCCTGGCAGGCACACTGTTTCCCCCACAGAAGTTCAACACATGGTCCGTGCCCAGCACTCCCGGGGTGAATGCCAGCCTCTGGGTTGGCAGGATGGTGCCAGGGCCCTGCTGTGCAGCCCCTCCAAAGGGACAGAGCCCAGGAGATGCCCAGCCCCAGCATCCTGCCACGGGCACCCCAGGCAGGGGGCAGAGGAGCCTCTCCTTGGCACTGCAGCCCGTGCCACAGGGCACAGCAGCCCCCCAGCAGCAGCAGGGTGCAGCTGAGGCCATCTGTGGCCTGGTTTGGTTTGGTTTTGTTCTGTTCTTTCCAGAAATCCTTCCTCTTCCATGCCCCACGGGCAGTTTGAACCTAACGGGTCTCTCTGAGGCTGCAGCCTACTCTCAAATCTTCAAGAGGAAACCTTTCTTTCCTTTTATATTATTATTATTCTTTCCCTTTGCCTGGCTCTAAGCTCTCCAGCAAGGTGTGGCAGTCACATTTCCCATCAGGTCTCTGGCTGTGGTGTCCCCGCCAACAGTCCCTCCTGTGACTTAGGGCTGGGCTGTGGCAGAGCATGAAAACACCTCTGATTAAACTCCTCAGGTCCTGTTCCCCCGTGGAAACGTGCTGCAGCCAGCTGAGCAGGGGCAGGGAAACCTGGCCCACTCTGCCTGCGGGGAGGAAATTTGGCATCAGGTTTTGGAGGCTGAATAACAGCCTGGAGAAAGAGCCAGGGCTGCTGTGAGTCCTGGAGAGATGGAGCCTGGAGGCAACACTCCCCCTGGCAAAGCACAAGGGGTTCAGGGAAGAATCTCAATTTACAGCACCAGAAAAACGGCCCCAGGATCTTCCACCTAAAGAGAGCCAGGATTATTCCAGGGCTTTCCCACAAATGCTGTTGCTGGGGAGGGGAAAAGGCCTCTTCTTTTTTTTAATTTGGATAAATTTTGAAATATCAGTTCTGCCTGCAAAACTCTAAAGCTGAATTTCAACTAATTTTGATGAAAATATCATATCAGGATAAACAGATCTTCCCTGGGGTAGTTCTTTATAGTTCCTTAGCCCCAAAAAACTGTGGCTTCGAGAGGCTGCCATGAAAGTGAGCATTGATCTGTTTATCCCCTGTAACAGGAGTGAGCTTCCCGTCAGCAACAAGTTCTCAGGTCACCTCTGGGTCTTGATTTCACTCAGTCTGAGAAAAAAAAAACTCCAGGCAGAGGTAAATGAGGGTCTGGAAAATGGAACATTTCAGCCCAGAGGCAGAGGGGTCCTGGGTTCCTTACGCAGGGTGTGTCTGAGGGTGAGGTCAGAGCTGGGTGGGGATGGGTCCTGCTGGCACGAGCCTTGGCCCCAGCCAGGGCACAGGACATGCTGGTGGAAGGGGGACAGCTCTGAAAATGCCTCTGGGCAGCAGGTTGATGTGATACTCTGGACTGGTTTTGAATTTCTGGCCCTTACCACGTGTCTCCTACAGCTAAACAATGGGTTGGCACAGCACCAGTCCCTATGGCTGGGCTCCAGAGACACCCAAAAACCCAGGCCGGGTGCTCTGGGGTGTGGCAGGAAGGGGTTGCATCACTTTGGCCCCTGGTACAGCACATCTCCCACAGGCTGACTGTGAACCTGGGCACCCAGCCCCTCTCCTGCTCACCCAGCCACTCCTGGCTGGCACAGGGGGGTGTGCAGGGGCACCAGCCCCTCTCCTGCTCACCCTGCCACTCCTGGCTGGCACAGGGGGGTGTGCAGGGGCACCAGCCCCTCTCCTGCTGACCCTGCCACTCCTGGCTGGCACAGGGGGGGGTGCGGGGG
>NW_008595950.1:4419-9148 GCF_000691845.1 Merops nubicus
GCTCCCAGCACGGGGCTTTGAGTCTTCTTCTGGTTTTGGCTGCTTTTAGCAAAACTTCACAGCAGGCAGCTGCAAATCACTTTTCCTGGGGGCTTCTGCCCCAGTCCCAGACACCTCCAGCTCAGCCCTAGTCCTTTGGTGTCCCAGACACCCCTCTCTGAGGGCACCCCAAGCTCTGCAGGTGGGTTTCCAAACAACACGGGTCCCAGGTCACCTCTGGGTCCCTGCCAGGGCACAGGAGGCACCAGGGACTGATCTGCCTTTCACCCTGCCCTCCTCGTTACAGGCTGATGCTGGAAGGTCTCCCCAGTGTCCTCTCACCTCCTCCTGCCCTCCACCAGAGGCTTGGGGTCTGCTGAGGCAGCAGTGCTCTGCTTGGCAGCCTTGGCAGGGCTGAGACACGGGCCAGTTGGGCTTGCCCCTGCCACGGGGCTCGCAGCCATGCCTGCATGCCAGGGCAGTGCTGGGTTATCATCCCCTCCGTGGACAAAGAGTGACCAGTGTCCTCACACGGGGAGCTGTGTGCCCTGTGTGGCTGTCACCAAAAGCCCAGGAGGAGCTGGGGGACAGCAGAGGAAAAGGGCACCAGGGGCAGCCCCAGCCCCTCTGTCCAGAGGTGGGGGCACAGTGGAGTTTTTGGAGGGTGCCAGGGGGGGTGCCCGGGTCTGAGCCCGGCTGGCACAGCTCTGCCTGTGCTCCCCAAAATGCTCCTGGGGCCAGGCAGCCTGTGAGCTCCTCAGGGGCCATGGCACCAAACCCAGCTCCACAGCAGAGCTGCCCGTGGTGCCCTCGACAGGCCCAGCCTGCAGCACATCAGCTGGAACTATTCCACAGCCTTGTTCAGGCTGGGAAGGACCTTTAGGGGCACCCCAAATCCAGCTGTATTTCCTGCAGCCTCCCTCCAAGCCTGGCCCCAGCACAGCAAGGTGCAGCTGCTGCTCCTGCCCTCTCCTTAGGAGACAACCCTGTGACCACACACTCCTGGCTCCAGGGGAGCCCCGGGTGCTTTCCCCTCTCTCTCTAACTCCAGTTTTTAATGTGTGCTGAGCAAACGTCAGGAGGAGTGATGCCAGAATGGGTTTTTTTTTACAATTTGCTGCATGCAGCAGCGTTTGCAGCCTGCCCAGACCTGCTCCAAGGCTGCCTGCTCCTTTTCACTGACTGTACCTCTGAGGGTGAGCACCAGCCCAGCACCTCCCTGGCTCTGCTCCTTTTAATGCAGAGAGAGGAGCTGTTTGCCTTCAAGTGGCTCAGCATGAAAGAGGAATTGTTGGTATTATTTCATACAGCCCCTGCAGCATCCGTTCCCCAGGAGCCACTGGTTTCCTCAGCTGGGCAGGAGCCAGTGGAGAGCTGGAGAGGTAGAGAAGGAGCAGAAAACCCCTGTGAAAACAAACCCTGAGAGTGAGCCCCTGACCCTGGCACTGCCTTTAACTGCAGCTGGGTGCAAAACTCCCGTTCCTTTGGAAGCATCAAGCACAAAGTGAGGTGTGGGAGCCCAAATCCCAGCCCTCCGTGAGAGATCCTCATCTGGGAAAACACATTTCAAACAGCAAAGAAAAAAAGGGCAGTTGAAACACTCCAATTAACTGCAGCTATCAGATTTTCTCCAATTTGTCTCAGAGCCTCGCTGGATTTTCCTCCTTAATCCCAAAATGAAATTCAGTTTATTTCCTATGTTCTTAGTGCCTGAACCAATTAGTGTGTTTTCGTGTCCTCAAAACAGGACTCTTCTGTGATAGCAAGCCCTGAAATTAATTCAGAGTGATTTTCAACCCAAGGACTACAGGAAATAAAGAGTTAGAAGCTCTGGCTTGCCTGGGACAGCGAGGAGCACCCCCAGACACTCCCACAGCCTCGCCTGAGCTCCTGCCTAATTACTGATTGCTTTCCTATTGCAAGGGCAGCCCCGGGGGAGCCAAATTAGCAGAGAGCAGGAGGTCAAATGGTTCCTCCAGGCTGTGCTCTGGCCGTGACAGGACCATGCACACTCCCAGCTACAGCTCAGGCACACACAACCCTGTCACCTGGGGGGTGGCAGCAGGGCTGGGGGGCACAAACAGGGAGCAGAAAAAGGGCTGGGAAGGCTGCACTGCAGCCCGTTACAGAAGGTGGCTAATTAGTGGTTTCCTTATTAAAGTTATGGTCTTTGTGTTTTGCTTTCCTCTGCTCTAGCAGAGCCTGGTGATCTCTCTGCCCTCCCAGTGCTCCCAGGAACCCCAGCCCACAGCTGATAGAGTCTTCACCCTCACAGTGTTTCCTCCCCGACCAGAGGCCCTGCTCAGCACCCCCCTCCAGCCCCTGGCAGGATCAGTGCTGCCCTGGCACTCTGGGGGGTGACCCACTGCTGCTGTCCCCTGCTGCACCTCCAGCCACACACCGAGTGCCTCTAGAATCACAGAGTCCCAGCCTGGTCTGGGTGGAAGGGACCTTTCAAGTCCATCCAGTCCAACCCCTGCAGGGACAGGGACATCCCAAAAAAAAACATCCCCAGCTGGAGCAGGGTGCTCAGAGCCCCGGCCAACCTCCCCTGGGATGGTTCCAGGGATGGGGCAGCCTAACCCTAACCTCTCTGGGTAACCTGCAGCAGGGTCCCACCACCCTCAGTGTCAAAAATTCCTTCCTTCTTGCTAGTCCAAATCTTCCCTTTTTTAGTTTCAAACCATCACCCCTTGTCCTGTCCCAACAGCCCCTCCTAAATGTCTGTCCCCAGCTCTCTTACAGACCCCTCTAAACACCAGAAGGCCACCAGAAGGTCTCCCTGGAGCCTTCTCCTCTGCAGGCTGAACAACCCCAGCGCCCAGCACTGCAGGGGGGTCTCCCAGAGCTGGCAGAGGGGCAGGATCCCCTCCCTGCCCTGCTGCCCACGCTGCTGGGGGGGCAGCCCAGGCTGCCCGGGGCTCCCTGCCAGCTCCTCACCCCCAGCACCCCCAGGTCCTTCTCCCCAGGGCTGCCCCCCAGCCCTGCACCCCCAGCCCACCGTCTGCCTTGGCCCAGGGGCAGAACCCTGCACTTGTTGCACCTCATGAGGTGCAGTGGCCCCCCCCTCAGAAATCAGGCAGCCCAGGCAAGCTGTGGTAGCCCCGTGGAGCCCACCCTACCCTGGAGGAGGTTCCCCTGCTGGGGGGCTGCCCTGCCTGGAGCTCTGCTGTGTGCTGCCCTTGCCCTGAGGCAGCATCCCTGTGCTGAGCCCTGCACTCACTTCTGAATGGGAGAGGCATTTCCTTGGGTCTTGTCAGGCAGGGTGGGCGTGGTGAGATGATGTCTTCACCATCTGAGCTGCTCCATGGCAAAAACAGATGCAGGAAGTCCAGGAGACCTCAACAGAGGCATGACCACAATTCTTGCTGCTGCTTCTTCATGGACACTGCCCCAAGAATGGCTCCTTAGGAGTCATTAACATCGTGTTTGGGCTGGGCTTAGGCAATCAGGACATATCCCTAACCCAGAAAAATCCCCCTTCATCCAATATTTCAAAATTCATCTTGTTTTTCTTTCTAACTGGCTCCTGGCACAGGGTTGTTCCCCAGTGGCACCTCAGCCAGAAGGAGATGTATAGAGTGGGGCTGTTAATTCCTGCCACGGCCAGAAGGGAGTTCTGGAGCAGGGAGATGGAGGCAGCTGTCCCAGGAAGAACACCCCGGGGGGTGATGTGCTGACAGGGCTGCAGAAGGTCTGGCTGGGCACGTGTGGGTCACCCAGCAAAGAGCAGCGTGGGGAGCAGGCTCTGGGACAGAGTATTCAATGGTCTGTGAACTGACAGCACCAGGAGCCTCAGCTCCAGCCACAACGACCCCCAAAGGTCCATGCTGTCTCTTAGCATCCAAAATAATAAGTTGTAGCAATTTTAGATGTTCTGCACAGCCCGATGGTCCAATAAAACCCCTCTGCTGTGAATTAATAGGACATGGCTGGGTTAACTTGGTGAGTCTTGATATAGGCTTAATACAACTGAGCTGCTGGTAACTGATCACCAGTTGTTAACATCTTTTTGGCATTCTGGTAAGGCTGATTTTGATATTAATAGAGTTCTGCATCTGGTAAAGCTGATTTTGATATTAATGGAGTTCTGCATCCTCTCACCACGTCCAGACAGTGCCAGTAACCCAGCACAGCCTGGCAGCTCCTTCTGCTGGGTGCCCCATGGCTCCAGCTTGAGTCTCTCAGGCTCCATCTACCTGGTCCTGGTGCAGAGTTCTTACTCACCTCTGTGATGGTTTTAAAGGTTTATTTTGCCGTGATCAAGGCTTCCAAGGACAAATTACCTGCACGACCTAGGGTTTCAAACACACCTAGAGCTTTGAATGGTCCCGTTGACCCCCAGCTGGGTTTGAACACCTCGTGCACTTCACCCGCTGGGATGTTAGATCTCAGTAACACCCAGTATTGTTCTGGCTAGTTTCCCTCTCTCTCTGTGAAACAGCCATTGGAATTTGGGAATTTTCCCCACTTTTTCAGTCCCTTCTTCATGCAGCCTGAGGGTGCTTCCTAGGAGCAGTGCTCTGTGTGAGCTGCCAGGCTGGGGGGTGGTCAGGCCGAGGGCAGGAGGTGCCTGGGTTGTGCCAGAGGCAGGGGCACCTCGGCTCTGCTGCAGGGCTGTAGAACAGAGGGGGCAGGGGGGTGGCACCCACAGCCCCCCCGTGCTCCACAGCCCCTGTGTGACACCAGTGTGAGGGGCTGCAGGGGCCCAGGCAGGACAGGACACAGCCCAGCACAGCCCAGCACAGCC
>NW_008595951.1:0-231 GCF_000691845.1 Merops nubicus
TGAGCTCCTATTAGTCCCAGGAGAGATGGAGCTGCGTTATCAAGTGCCTACATGACCCCGATGCTATCAATAATTAACAATACTAAAAAAAGCTCTTCCAGATGGTCGCAGGGATTAGGAAGTTTAAAACATAAACAAATTAAGCCACAAAACAAACTAATACCTTTTTTCTTTTTTTAATTGCCTAATCCGGCTGGCAGCTGAAGGCCGAGCACACCGCGGCCCGGGGCC
>NW_008595952.1:0-1447 GCF_000691845.1 Merops nubicus
GAACCCCTCTCTGTGCTGAGATCCTGCCTGCACCCGGGCAGCAAAGCCCCGAATGAGACCCCGACGGCAGGAGATGTCCCGGGCTGGATCCTGCCCGCTGGTTTCTCTCCATCTGCCTTTTTATTTTAAACGTCCTTATTTATTTTGAAGTCTCCTCTGGTTGCCCCTGCAAGGGGTACAGTGCAGGGCAGCCCCCAGCCCCATGGGGGTCACTATCCCTGTCCCCTCAGCAGGGCAGGGGCGCTGCACCTCCAGAAACCACTTTCTCTCTGTTTGGGGACAGCAAAAGGTACAGCAGCCAAGGAGGGGTGAGTGAAACACCCCTGGGCACTACTGGGGGCTCCCATCTCGGTCTGTCTGCTTCAGACGGGGCCTGGGAACGTGTTTGAAATCGCTTCTAAAGCAGGATCTGACGCCGCCGTTCACACATCACGTGAGTTGTGGTTTTGGTCTAGGTTTGACTTTCAGGATTGCATAAAATCACCCTCGCGTGTTTATACAAGGGTGCATTTCACTGCTGAGAAAATAAAAACAGCCAGAATAAATCACGGGCAGGACTCTGCTCTCTTATTGCACCTGTCTGTTCTGCGGGTGTTTCATCACAAACAAATTCGATGCATACCCAGCACTGCACGGAAGAGCCAACTCTCATCTTTTTTATTCACATTTCCTCAAAAATCCAGCGCTCCTCTGAGCCGTTCTCTGCCAGAGGCACGGGAAGGTGGAGCAGGGCTCTGCACACAGGACAGACTGTTCCCATCTTTCAATTTTTAAAACAAGTCTGCAAACTCAAACTGCCATGAGGCAATGCCCCATCGTGGCCCAGCTCCAGCACCGTGCCCAGGCTCTGCACCGGGTTTCATTTTCCTGCTGCCCAGCTTTTTCCTTGATTCTCTGTAGGTGTTGGGCTCTTGTGTCAACCTCCCTGGGGGATTTGGGGGTCTCAGTACAGGTACGCAGTGATCGCGCCGAAACCTGCAGCTTTGAAGTGCGTCCTCTCCCACTCTTTGCCCACGTGTGCCCTGCAGTGCCAGTGGATTGCTCTCCAGGCGTTTTCCACGGATATACCTCAATGGAGGCAGCCCCAAGTAACAAGTAAATAACAGCCCTGACGCCGGGCTGCCGGCACAAAGCAAGCAACTGCCCTTCGTGCAGGTCACTAATCTCTTGACACATGGTCTTTGAGACCTGGGCCACGGGGAGGGCGGCTGAAAGGGAAGAAAAGATAGTGGGGACAATGGCAGGGCTGCTGGCTGGCTAATAACCCCTCTCCCAGCTTTGTCTGGGTACACTCAGCCCTACACTGGGATCAGTTCGTCTCAGCAGGATCACCCCCACTCCTGCACCGCAGGGTGCCAGTGTGTGCCCCCACCACGGGTGCCCCGTGAGGATCCCGGCTCGCCAGGCCAAGCGCAGAGCTCGAGGTGCCGCAGGTACTAATAGCTCC
>NW_008595953.1:0-201 GCF_000691845.1 Merops nubicus
ACGGGGCTGGTGCGGTTGGGCGAGGTGCCGCTGGAGCCCACGTAGCTGATCACACCGCCTGCGGGCAGAGCAACGGGGCCATATATGCACTGAGCTGTGCCGGGCTCAGCCCACCCCATCCAGGAGGACACCCCGAGCCGGGGACCGCAGCCGTGAGCAGGGTGTCCCAGCGGAAGCGCTTCGGATGCGTCCCGGACCCAT
>NW_008595954.1:0-237 GCF_000691845.1 Merops nubicus
GAGAGCCAGGGCCCTGCCCCAGACAGCTCCACGGCCTCTGACAGCCTGCTGCTTGACCCGACACCGATTGTTGCGAGCGAAGAAGTCATTATCATGCCCATATTTGTCAGTGACGAGCTGCTGGCACAGGAAGACGTAGACCAAAGCCTTGATGTGCCAACACCACCACTAGCACAGGCAGCTCCTGAGGACACTGAATATCCTGAGTTGGGCAAGGCTGAGGAAGAGGCTAGCCAA
>NW_008595954.1:311-561 GCF_000691845.1 Merops nubicus
GCCAGGCCCCTGCCCCAGACAGCCCCACGGCCTCTGAGCACCTGCTGCTCCACCCGACACCGTACATCATGAGCGGCGAGGTTGCTGGTGGGTCCACAATTGTCATCAAACAGCAGCCGGCAAAGGAAGACCTGGACATCCAGAGCGAGCCCGGCGCAGAGCTGCCGGGGAACTGGCAGCCCGTCCCGCCCAGCCCCGCAGTCGTTGATGCCGCCGTGCAGAGCGTCAGCTGGGGCCTCGTCTCGCGGGT
>NW_008595955.1:0-877 GCF_000691845.1 Merops nubicus
GACTGTGCCGGCTGCCTGGGGTTGTCCCTGTCACCCAGCGCCCGGTGCCATCGCCCCGTGGTGCCACAGCAGTGACCCGGCCCTGGGAGGAGCCTCCAGCTCTGGTTTGTGTGTGGAGAGGGCAGGGACAGGAGTCCCAGGGACTGGGGACCCGGAGGTTTGCCGTTCCCCTGCCAGTCTCTGACAAGTCTGCTGGAGGAGCAGGGATCCCGAGGGCAGTCAGGGGCACCATGAGCCGAGCAGGTGTCTCCTGGCTGCCCAGGATGCTCTGCTCCAGAGGTCCCTGTGACCTCCTGCAGTGGTGCAGTTTGTCCCCAGTGGCTCATGCAGAGCAGTGAGGGCAGAGGCTGGTGCTCTGGCAGATGGGACTCACTCCTTACCTAGAAAGCCTCAGGCTTGTTTGTCCCCAGTGGCTCATGCAGAGCAGTGAGGGCAGAGGCTGGTGCTCTGGCAGATGGGACTCACTCCTTCCCTAGAAAGCCTCAGGCTTGGGGGTTTGAACTTTGGCTTGCCTTGGACTTTGAGGTTGAGCCTCCCAGACCAAATGACAGGCTGCTTCCTTCGAAAGACTCTAGCCAGGTACCTGGTGGTGGTCCATATGTCATTTCTATGTATTGTTTTTGTATGCAAGAGCTTGTGCAAGGACCTGGGCTTTGAGGAGCCTCAACCCATGAAATGTGTCTGAGCAGGAGAAGCTTCAACCAAGCTGCTCGCCCCAGCTCTCCCTCCCTGGGCAAATACTGGGTCTGCTCACCCTGGGCTGCTCAGGAAGAGCTCAAAGGGTTTTATCCTCCAGTTTGGCCCCTTGCATCCCAGAGCTCTGGCAGTCTGCAGGGCCTCCTGGCAGGCTGGTGGTGGGCAGAGGCCCCAGCCAGCT
>NW_008595955.1:923-1283 GCF_000691845.1 Merops nubicus
AAAAAGGGCACTGAAGTCCCTGATGTGGCAGGTGGGGACCAGCAAGGCTTCAGGAACTTGCAGAAAGGGTTGGGTGAGGATGCTGATGGCACCAAAAACATCTCCAGCTTGGCATCTGCATGGCTGCAGCACGCTCACCACTGCATGGACTGAAAACCTGAAAAATAAGGGGGGGGGAGAATCGCTTGTTTTAGCTGAAAACGTTGCATTTGAAGTTAATTTTCATTGCCTCAGGTGGCTTGGTTGGTTCTGAACCTCTCTGAAATGATGTGGTTCAGGAGGACCTCGGACGAGGGGTGAGGAATATCTGGAGCCGTGCTCTAAACCTGTCTCTCCATTTGTTGTCTCTGGCTGGTCTCC
>NW_008595956.1:0-1082 GCF_000691845.1 Merops nubicus
CGCTGGAAATAGAAAGCTTTTAACAACCCAGAAATCCAAAAAGCTTTTAGAGCAGGGCTGGCGAAGGGGGGCACCCCTGGGATTTCAGGGGTAATGAGGCAGGAGACAGCTGGCGAGGAGGTGGCCGTGCCAGCCTCGTGGGTCAGTGCCCAGGCTGCAGCCAAAAGTGCCAGCGTGGGGCTGCCCGACCCCTGGCAGCTCCTGCTGGGACATGTACCTGGTGGTGAAGGAGACGCTGGTCCTGAGAGCAGAGGGAAGAGCTGAGCCTTGCAGGGGTTGTTGAAGGGGATTGAGGTGACAGAGCCCTGGAGCAGCTGCCCAGAGAGGCTGGGGAGTCTCCTTCTCTGGAGAGATCCCAAACCTACCTGGGTGTGATCCTGCTGTGGGTGATCTGATGGAGAAGGTGTGTTGGATGAGTTGATCTCCATGACCCCCACCATGCTGGATTCTGTATCTGGGCAACAATCATACAATCAGTCACAGAATGTCTGGGCTAGAAGGGACCTCCAAAGGTCATCTAGTCCAACTCCCCTGCCCGGGGGTTCTGTGAGTGTGCCTCTTGCTGGAGCTCCTCTTCTGTGAGCAATGAACCTTGCAGCACAGTCTGTCAGGAAAGAGGTTTTCTAAGTGCCCGAGAGCTGCCACGTTCCTGGACCTGGTGTCTGTGCTGCAGCTGCTCCCCAGAGCCAAGTGGGCAGTGGGAGGACAGGCACGTCCTTGGAGTAAAGCTGGGATGGAGAGTGGGGATTTTAAAGCACTGATGGTGGATGGATGATTTACAACAGCACCTGGCTGCTGTGGTGGGTAGCAGCCTGTCAGCCCCTGCCCTTGAGCACCACGATGGCACAAACTCCAGGAGCCAAGCCTGCCATCGAGCCCCCGGCACAGCGGGGTCACTCGGGGGGCAGCCAGGGCAGGGGCCTCAGGTGCTGAGTGGTGCTGGAGCTGAGCCCAGCCCCTGCTGGAGCTGTGGGCAGGGAGGACACCAAAGCCTGAGCCTGGGCCGTGTGTTGCAGCAGCTCCATTCCTGGCTGGAGTGGAGCCAGGTGGGCTCCGTGGGGAGCAGCCGGGCTGGCCGTGGG
>NW_008595956.1:1349-7090 GCF_000691845.1 Merops nubicus
GGGGCTGGCGGTGGGCTCTGGCCAGCTGGGAAGCTGAGCTGTTGAAGGCAGCTCCCCCAGGACCCCAATCCAGGCTGCACCCCTGCTGCTCTGGGAGCTGCTGAGTTTGCAGGAAGAAATTGGGAGTGCAAAGCCCCAGCAAACAGGCTGTCGAGTCCCTGCAGAGCAGCACCCACCCGGGGGCCCTGCACGTGTCCTTGCTGCAGGCAGCCGGGCTCCCATGGGCCCTTCCTCCTCCTCCTCCTCCCCAAAACCCGCCCCTGGGTGAGCTGTGCTGATCTGCAGGGAGCAAAGCCCCCGTGCTGGGGCCCCAGTGCCCCGAGCAGCCGTCCCGGGGGGGCTGTGTCCTGCCCAGCACGCCGAGCGGGGACCCCCCGGGTGAGCTCTCTGCCTCCCCACACTGGGTCAGGCCCTGGATCCAGCCACGTGGAGAGCAGAGCTGAAAACACTGGCAGGGGTGGGTGGCCCCAGCTGCTGTGAGGGGCCGTGGCCTCGCCTGCTCAGACCTTGCCTGTCGAGATGCTCTGATCCCAGCCCCGCCCAGGAGGGTCACTGGGACCCCCGTGTTGCTGGGGGCAGGGGTGGTTTGGGAGCGGGTGATGGAGAAGCCCCTCTGGGCTGTGGGTCCAGAATCCACCCAAGAAACCCCCTCTCTGCTGGTGGTGTAAATAAGTCATCCTGAGACAACTTCCAGCCAGGCTCCTGCTCGTTGCAGAGACCCCCCCATGAACCTTGGATGTCTCATCTGCAGCCCCCTCATCTGCCTCCTCAGAAAACCACCTCAGCTTCCCTTTGTTATACGTGTGGTAACAATTAGTGGCAGAAAATAATGTCGGGGGAGGAATGCAGCCCAAGGCTGATGCAAGAACTCTGCAAACCAATTTTTTTTGTCTCTTGCAAGAGTGCTTTTGGTTTAGTGCTGCACTTCCAGAGGGTGCCAAGAGGATGGGGACGAGTGGCCTGGAGTGTGCTGCTGGGACGAGCACGGCCAGGTCCCTGCACTGCTGTAAGGTAGGGCTGGAAGCAGCAGGTTGTGGGCTGGAGCCTGTCTCCAGCTCCATGGCTTGCACATCAAGCTCAGGGACTTTGTCTCCTCCTTGGGACTTCATCCATCTCCTTTGGGATTTCAGCTGCTCCCTCTCTGGCCGCTGCTCCATGTGCTGCAGAAAAGCACAGCCAGCACAGTCCTGCTTTCCTCATCCTCTGCCCCCAGTTTCTGCCCCTGGGGCCCTCCCTTGGGGATGTCTAGATTTTTTGCATCCTATCTCTTCTGGATGGGACATCTCCTGCGTTGCTGTTTGAAAGCTTTCCTGTTTTAACACTGCCAAGTGAAAATGGGCTTGTGCACCAAAAGGATCTCGGTTGCTGCGTGTAACTTTGCTGTCATAATTATTCCGTGCCAGTCCTCCTGCTCCCAGCAGCTGTATAATTTATCAGCTGTGTTGTGTGCTCGTTTCTCAATCAATGATGAAAACATTGATTAGTGTCAGGCTGGGACCGACTCCTGCAGAATCCCTCTAAATCATCTCCGTTCACTGATGACTTCTTGTTTTGGCGATGGGTTTGCAGCTCTCCATCCATTTATTGTGGGCTTTATTGAGATTGTATAGTGCTAAATTTATAATTAGGGTGTCATATGATATTAAGTCAAACACGTTGCCAAAAGCCAAGCAAATAATGGCTACATGGTAACCTTTATCTACAAACTTGTAATTTTCTCCAAGGAGGAAATGAGGCTCATTTGACAAGACATTTTCCATTACACCATGCTGATGGGTGTATTTTTAATCCTTGAATTCTATATTAATTGGCTCTTCTGTGTCCTCTCCATTTTTCAATCTGAATGCCATGCTGGACCAGCCAGCTGTTACCCAGGGCACCTGCCTTGCCCACCCAGCACCACGTTAGTGTCCTGCCAAGCCTGGCACCCCCCAGGCCCTGAGCAGCTCAGCTCAGCACCCTGCTCGAGGGCCCTCAAGTGCTGGTGGTGAGGAGCTGCTGCTTTAGATTTAGAAACCCCTCAGATGTCACCAGAGACGCTCTCGGCTCTTAGCAGAGCTGAGAGGATTTCATCACCCCCATGTCTTGCACTCCCATCCTGTCTGAATGTGGCAGAGATGCACTGAGGGCCTTGTCATCAGCAATGTGCCTCCTCAGCCAGGGGTGCTGTGACTTCTCCGTGCTCAGGGGGTTCTCAAAATTCAGCAAGGTGGTGTTGCTCTGACGTCCTGCTCTGAGCAGGAGGCTGGACTGGACACACCCAGGTTGCTCCTGACCAAAATCCTTTTATGCTTCTCTAGGTCTATGAGCTGAACCTCCAACGTCGTTACTACTTCTCACTGGTCATGGCTGTGCCAGGGATGGATTTTCCTCTGTTTACCCTCCTCTATCAATATCTCTGCTGCTCAGCTCATTGTGGTGATTGCTGCGTATTGATTATTATCTATTATTTTATTCCTCTTCATACACATTATCCTTTTGCTTCTAATTGCCGTTTTTCAGGTTATCAATTTACAGGATGGGCTTTCAGCCAAACTTCTGTTTTCTTGACTGCAATATTAGCTTTTCTGCCCTGTTGCAAGCTCTACTCAAAGAACTGCTGAATTCCCACTCTACAGAGGTTTTTTTTTTTCTCCCTTCAATTTTTCCTCATAATTGTCACCATCCCCATGAAGTCTGTGAGGCTACTGGTTCCATGAGTGGTGGAGAGACCAACAGGCTGTGCTGCTCCATGGGGGAGTCACAGGACTCTGTACAGGCTGGAGCTGCTGTGCTGAGTCCATCCTGAGCTGGTGCCCACGGGAGGCTCTGCTCTGGCTGGTTGTACCCAGCACAGCACCTGAGCTGCTCTCCCCACGCTCGAGCACGTCTGCTCTCCCTGGCAGTCTGGCCCCCTGCCTCCCTCTCCTTAAACAGCTTTTCTTTAGGTCTCACTTGCCCCATCACACTTTAATCCCATTGCTTCTTGCCCTGGGCTGCCTTCAGCTTTGTTCATAACGGGTGTGTGTTGCTGTGGCTCCCCTCGAGTCTCTAATTTTTCTGGGGTGAAGTACTGCATCCAGTTCTGGAGCCCCCAGTACCAGAGGGATGTGGAGCTGCTGGAGCGTGTCCAGAGAAGAGCCACGAGAATGATCTGAGGGCTGGAGCAGCTCTGCTGTGAGGACAGACTGAGAGAGTTGGGGCTGTTCAGTCTGGAGAAGAGAAGGCTCCGAGGTGACCTTATTGTGGCCTTCCAGTGTCTTAGGGGGGCTACAAGAAAGCTGGGAAGGGACTTTTTAGGATCTCAAGTAACAACAGAACTAGAGGGAATGGGGCAAAGCTGGCAGTGGGCAGATTCAGGCTGGATGTGAGGAAGAAGTTCTTCCCCATGAGAGTGGTGAGACCCTGGCATGGGTTGCCCAGGGCGGGGGTTGTGGCCCCATCCCTGGGGGTCTTTAAGGCCAGGCTGGAGGCGGCTCTGGGCAGCCTGATCTAGTGGGAGGGGTCCCTGCTCATGGCAGAGGGGTTGGGACTGGGGGATCCTTGTGGTCCCTTCCAACCCTGACAGATTCTGATCTGTTTTGGCAGAGGACTTTGGAGCCCTGGTGGCTCGGTGGTTGGACTTGATGATCTTGGAGGTCCCTTCCAACCTAAATGATTCTATGATTCTATGATTCAGCCTTTGGTCACAGGCTGCACTTTTCACACCATCAGACTCTGAACCTTCTCCAACCAGCCCAAATCTGCCCCAAAATGCCACAGCCAGAGCTGGGTGAGGTCCCCTGGCTGGTGTGGTGCCAGACCTGTGCAGTCTGCTCACGGTGGCAGGTTCCTGGCTCATGCTGTGACATTCACCTCTTCTGCATGAGCCCAACCCCTCTGGCTCTGCTTCAGCTGCAGATGTGCAGCAGCACCCAGGTCCTTCCCTGCAGAAAGGTGACAGGTTCAGCCCCTGCACAGCCCAAGCACCCTGCCAAATCTTGCTCAGCACCCATCTGATTTTACTACAAACCTTGGAGGGCTTCTCTTCTTCCTCCCCACAGGAGAGCTTGGGAGTGGGGCACGGGCAGGGACAGCAGAGTGGATAACCCCTCCTACCACATATACCGTGTCTGCTCCTCTCCTGTTTTGTCATGGGCTTTGTTACCTTTGCCAACAGGCTCTAACCTACAGGCTCTTTACTCCTGCACTGCTGTGGGATGGATGCCCCAGCTGCAGCAGATGGCACCTATTTCACCGTGCCCTCGGGGTGGCCAGGAGCTGCTGACAGCTCTGAGTGTGTGTGCAGCCCTGTGTGAACCTCCCTGTGCTGCCCAGAGCTGCTCCTTGTCCCTGGCACAGACACGGGTACATCCTTCAGGCTGCAGAGAGGAGCTGTGGAAAGCCCTGAAAGGCACACGGTGGAGCAAAGCCCAGCTCTCCTTTCTCCTCACCTCCCCTTCAGCTTCTCACTCCTTCTGCCACAACCATCACAAATAGTTCTCCTCACCCACCAGGAGGGAAAGGCGAAACACAGCCCTCCTCACCCTGCAGCTGAGCTCTCTGAGTCATCCTCCCTGTACTTTCTAGCTGCTTTTCCCCTTGCTCCTTGGCCTCCCTGCTCTGGGCAGGATCCGTCCCCTGCTCAGCCTCGCTCCGTGTCAGAGGGAGCTGCCCTGCCCTGGGCCCTGTGGGTGCTGCTGTTCCAGCTCTGCCCCAGCCCTTCTGTCAACGTGCCAGAGAGCTGGAAATGGTTCAGTTCCCGTGCCCAGCACCTGCAGATGCAGCAGAGGCTGGCTGAGTGAGCTCCCTCACAGGGATTTGGGAGCATGCTTTTGAAACGATCCCACCCAAGGGGTGGACACAGCCCATGGCAATCTCCTCTGCTGGCTCGTTTCCTTCCTCTGGGCTCTTTGGCAGCTCTGCTTGCCAGTGTTGGTTTTGAACATCACAGACTCTGTGCACCATTGCCATTGTTGGCACTGGGGTCCTCCTGGGCTCAGTCAATGGCCAGAAAACTGACTTGGCAGCAAGGAGCAAAGGCCTTCTGCTGGCACGGGATGGAGAGCAGGACAGCATGGCTGGGACTGCAGCCATGGGGAATGCTCTGGCTGTGCTCGAATCAGAGTTTGGGAAAGGACAGAGGGATTTGAGAAAGGACAGAAGGGTTTGTGTGGTTGATGGGGTTGGACATGCTTATTCTCTAAGTGCCTGAACTATATTATCATCATCATTATTACTGTTGTTACTTTACGGATTGTTGTGCGTGCATATTAACAAGGGTATGCACAGGACTGAGTCTGCCTGGCTCCAATCTACCTGGCCCAAGCTATGGCTTGCATTTAGAAAATTATTTTAGCCTCCTGGGCTCAGGTTTTAAGGCAGGTTTGTTCAATACTTCATGTCTCAAGCCCTCAGTCCTGACTAGGCTTCCCCTTTGCAATACAAATCTAATAAATAGCAGGCAGAGCCAGGTGGTGAGACCTCGTTGTGCCTTGCACATGAGCTCATGTCACCTGGGTGCTGCAAGGCCAGCAGGACCTGGCTGGAGCCCCCTCGTTGGGAAGGCAGCTCAAGATTTCAGCCAGCAGAGTAATAGCTAATTGAGTGTATTTCCATCATGAGATCCACAAAAGGAATGCAGACTCCACAGAGCAGAGGGAAATTGCATCTCAGAGCACTCTGACTGTGGGTAGGTAATTAGGGCTGTATTTCATGGGAACGTTTGCTGGGCAGCATAATGAAAAGGGAGCCCCATCGCTGTCCCTGGGCAGTGCGGTGCC
>NW_008595957.1:0-28503 GCF_000691845.1 Merops nubicus
CCAGCCCCTGTAACCATGACACTGGACACTGCTGAGAAGAGTTTGGCTTTATCATCCCTACACCCCCCTGTCAAGATTTCTTACAAAAGTACAAGATCATCCTGAACTTTCTCTTCTCCATATGCTAAACAAGACCCAGCTACACCAGCCTTGCCTTCTGTGAAAAATGCTGCACCTTCCCTTGGGATTTATGTGGCCCTTGCACTGGATTCCCTCCAGAATTTTCATGTCTCTGTTGTACAGAATTCTGGAACCCAGAATTCAATTCTGGAGGCCAGAATTGAACCCAGCACTGCAGATGTATCTCAACATTTCTGAGAAGAGGGGAGCAATCGTTTGATTGACCTGGTTGCAAAGCTTTTCCTGGTGCAGCCCAGGAAGCTGCTGCTGTTCTCTGCAATGAAGTTGTATTGCTGACATGTTCTACTCATTCACTAGGAACCTTCTACAGAGAGATCCTTCTCTGTAGAGCTGCTTTCCAGCTGCAGCCTACAGTGTATACTGCTTCCTGTAGTTATTTCTGCTGCAGGGCAAGACTTTGAATTTCCCTTTGTTGAACTTCATGAGATTTCTGTGACCATTTCTCCAGTGTGTAAAGTCCCTCTGGATGGCAGCACCCATCTGGTATATTCCTACCAGTTTTGTATCACCTGCAAACTTGCCGGGAGTGCTCTCATCCCCATCATTAACATTTTACAGTGGTTGTCCCAGGCATCTGTGTACCTGGTGTACACTACTGACAACTGGCCTTCAGCTGGACTTTGTGACAGTGATCACAGCCATTAAAACCTGGCAGTTTTGCCAGTTTTCAGTCCACTTCACTGTTCACTTATCTAGTCTGTGCTTCGTCAGTTTGTCAAGGA
Source organism: Merops nubicus (assembly GCF_000691845.1). Classification (NCBI taxonomy): domain Eukaryota; kingdom Metazoa; phylum Chordata; class Aves; order Coraciiformes; family Meropidae; genus Merops; species Merops nubicus. Next base: position 864 of record NW_008595957.1, read on the forward strand.
GGGTGTGATGGGATACAGTATGGAAAGCCCTGCTAAGATAAAACCTCTCCTGGCCTCCTGTCATGCACAAGGCCATTAATCTCCTCCTAGAAGTCTATCAGGTTGTTCAGGAATGACTGCCCATCCATAAATTCATGCTAACTACTCCCTATTATAATTATTATTAGGAAAAAGTATTTTCTGGGACCTAGTTCTTGAGCAAAATTGTTCCCAGCAGCATTCCTTTAATATGACTTCTGTGTTGTCTGGTTCTCTGGGGCAAATCAGTGTTTTCATCACAGGTGAGAGGTCTGGCACAGAGTTCACCTGCAGAGATTACAAGGACTCTGCATTGGCAAAAGGGCCACCCAGATACTGACATTTCACCCTGCTCAAGTCAGTGGTATGAAACTTTAGTGGTATGCACTCAGAAATGCATGCTAAGGACGTGAGTCCTTCAGAAGAAGGGGGAGGGCCATTGTTTATGGAAGAAATGTGTTAGAAATGCATGACTATTAGCTAATATATGGAACACAATGCATTTTAATACTGTGAATTACAGTATTAAAACATGTCTTTTTACATATACATGTGAATGAATAAATGAATGAAATGGAAGCCAGGACAACTCAGAGATGTTGCACACTGGAGAGCTGTCAGATCAGGTGCTTCTAAAGTCACTGTGAGATGCTGACAAAATAAATGAGTTCTTTGCAAGAATAGTGATATACTGCAAATCAGAATCTGCTGCTATGGTAGCACAGGCACAGACTGAACAGGCACAGACTGAAAGGTGATGATTCCTATCTGAAGTGGAATTCATTGATTACAGAACTTGGCACACTTGATTCATTCAAGAATCCAGCATCTTTTTCTGTTCAGGCCCCATACTTCTGTCTTTTAGAGGTTTCCACTTCTGGTTAGTCTGATGTGGGTTCTCATCCCATTGAGGGATCAACCGTGTGTAAAGCAGAAGACCAGGACTATGAAATGATAAAAGCCAGACCACTATGGAGGGATGTGCTCAATGAAAATTTGTCACCCAACATTTTATCATGGCAACTAAGTAGTAGTAAATGCTATTTTACTACTATGCTGTTTTTATTTTAGTCTCTTAAGATTCTGCAGTAAATTTAGCCATTTAATTTACTCCCAGAAACATGGGGCTACTTAATAGCAGAGTTCTCCTTCCCTTCCTCTCTGTGAATGCCTCTTCATATTGTGTATAAAACTTTAAAAAAAATTTTACTGTATCCCTGCTGCTAAAGATTGTGAAATGCCCATGTCTGAAGTCTTTTAACTGTGAGATGACTTGGTCATTAAAACCTTTACTGAAAACAAGTGCCACCTGGCACTTGTTGGAATTAGATACTCTGCAGGACACGGACAATTACTTCTTGTATCAGCATCCTGCTAGTTGCAGTGTCTGTTTGGAGTGTAATAGTTTTTTAGAATTTGGACTTTACATATTTTCCAGCTGAAAATCTTGTGGTGTTAAGGGGGGAACTGCTGTGCCCAAGGGGTACTGAGTTTCCACAGGGTATTTATGTGAAAATCGTGTGGCATTTTTGCAGTTTTGATCATGAATGGTCCATATGTCATGACAGACAATATGAAGATAAATTAATTTTCACAGGTTTATGAAGATTCACTTTATTCTTCCCTGCATTAGTGACTTTTCTGCATTAAGAGTGTTCCTAAGACATTTTTTTCTATGAATTTCCCTTATCTGTCCTGCCTTGGGGCATCATGGCTGCCTTTAGGACTCCTTTTTCCTCTAGAATGTCTACTGGTGGCAGTTGGGACAGAGCATGGAACAGACCTGTTCACAGTGTAAATCTACTTTTAAAAGTCTAATTATACACTGTTGTTTTTGAAATGTGTGCTACAGAGGCACTCCCTTTCAGCCTTTAGCAGATACCAGTAAGTGTCTTCAGCCCGTAGAGCTTGCTGTAGCTGCAGACTCTCTGGACTATATGGGAATGTGCTTCTAGAGCTCTCAGCCTCTGGATTTCACTCCTGTTTGCTATCAAATATGATTAAATTTTTTTGTGCCCTGTCAGACTTACAGGCACGCACACAAATGTTTGTGGTTTTGTGGGCTTTCCTCTTTCCTCTAAGTCAAAAAGAGAACTTCAGTGCCTCTGAAAACTTATGTTACACAGGCAGAAAATAGACACAGCTTTATATTTGACTGGCTTATGTCAGGATCTGTCCTTAGTTGTCATGGAGTCAGCCAGTGAACTGTTTTGGCTCTAGCACTGACTTGAACAGAAGAATAGAAACCTTTTTTTACATTGGTGGAAAGCAGTTTGTTACTTTGGTTATTAATACTGAACAGATGCCATTCACTGTGTGAGAATGACTATGAAAGTCAGGCAGATACATTTTGGTATCTGAGGGAAATTAAGATTGTGGGCTGACATCCTGCATCTACCCAACCAAATGTGAGTGCAGAATACAGGAGAATTAGATGGGAGTGTTTGTTTCACAAGGCCTGATTTTCTTTCTGGTAATCAGCCTCCTTTCAGCTGTAAAATCAGGCATTCGTTAATATGCAGTGAGAATGGCCCTAAATCTGTGTTTCTTTATCAATGGGAAGCCATTACTTTTTAATATATATATATTTAATCACTTGAGTTTTATTTCTGTATTCTCATTTTCCCCTTTCTCATAGTTAATGTTTAGAGCTTCCTGAGTTTCTTTCACAGATTCTTACTGGCACTGCTATAATTCAGGCATCTTGTATTATTCCAACAGGTGCTATTTTGGAGATATCCAGTCTTATCTCCTCAGAGCTGGAGTTTAACCTCTTGGGATGATAATTTTACTTCTTGTATTTGAATTACAGAAAGTGTTTGAAGACTCCAATTGAATTATGATCCTACTGTCCAAAGCAGCCTGTGTTCTTATCATAAGGGACAGATCAAAAAGGCAGAGGTTGGTTTCGTTCATTTAACATTTTCTTTGTATGAAGTGGTAAGGTACATAGGAGCAGGCAGAAAAGGTATTTGAGTATACTGAATTATTAGAAAGGAAATAATAAGTTCCAGTTTCCTTCACATCTCTTATATTTTGGTTACATTTTTATCTCTTGTAGATCATTACATTGTCTTGAGATTGTTGACACAGACCAATACAGTATAAAGTTTGGCTCTGTTTTCTTAACACCTGTCTTTCAGGTGTGGGCACAGTATGATGAGCTTCCCATCCCCATGCCTTCTCTTCTCCAACCTGAACAGTCCCAGCTCTCTCAAAATTTCCTCACAGGAGAAATGTTCTTCATCATCTTTGTGACTGTTTGCTGATCTCTCTTCAGTAGCTTCCATCTCTCTCTGGTACTGGGGAGCCCAGAACTGGGCACAGTACTCTAAATGTGGCCTCATTAGTGCTGAGGGGAAGGATCTCCTCCCTTGACCTGTTGACAACATCCCTCTTTTTGCAGCCCTGGATACCATTGGCTTTCTATGCCATAAGGGCACAGTGCTGGCTTGTGTTCAACTTGGTGACCATCAGGACTGCAAATGTCATGTTACAAATAGTGTTATTTCATTTAGGCTACTATCAGATAGACAGGTGTATGGAAAGAAATAAATTTCCTATGGTACCTTAGTCCATGTTGCTTGTAAGCATATGCAGCAGCCATGTTGATGGGCTGAAGCACTGAACTGTTGACATTGCTGTACTTGAAATCACCTTGTCTTCTGCTGGAGGCTACTGGCCTCTTGACAGTGAGCTGAGAACTTACCACTGCAGCAATGACAGTGGCCATGGAGATGCTGAAACCATCCACTCTCTGTTCTGACCAGAGGTGAACCTCAGCTCTGTGAAAGATGAGTTTCAAACCCGAGTCTGTTCAAATTCATGGGTGTCATATGAATGAATACTGAAACAAACTGTTTGATGACTTTCTGGTAAACTACAGACTGCCTGGTGCTTTCCTATATACACTGCTTATCCTGTAGGATTTCTTATGGCAGTTCTACACTAATGTGAAGTAATAGTGGAAGCATTTTCCATTTCCCTGACTCTCAACAGCAGATACTTTGGGTCCTACAGAGGTGCTTTGAAGAAGAGGGCTCTGAATGTCCTCTAAAAAGCCTACAGGTCGTTCCATATTGCATTTCTGATTTCTGGCCGAACAGAATCATTTTTTCAAAATTTTTCCATCTCTGCAGAGAAACGTCATAACAGAAATCAACATTTTTCCATATTGAAGTTCCATTGCTTTTTTAGGGCTGCATCATGGATCTTGGCACCTGTGAGTGACAGAGGTTTTTGAAACCTTCTCGTATTATGCAAGAAATGGGAAATATTCCTTTCACATTTGATTAAAAGAAATGACAACTAAGTTTCGTGGAGTTGTGAAAAGCTGCACCTAGCCTATGAGGAGAGTCTCACATGTGTGGTAATCCATTTCTTTTGGCTATGCAAGGATTTTACCTCCAAATCACAATTATAACCAAAAAAAGGAGAGGACACCAGAATTTTTTTTAAAAACGTATATATTTTTTGCACACAGATCCACAGGCAGTCTTAAAATTTTAAAATTCCACTAGCTGAATAACACTGTGTTCCTATGAAGAGTCACAACCCACACGCATGCTTACAGGATGTGAAATTTTCTGTGTTCAGGACTGCATTAATATATTAAGTCTTTAAATATATATGTAGGTACATACATAAGTTTATAAATATATGTATATATGCACATACATACCTACCCATATATACTATATTGTCATTTATACGTCTAGGACTAAACTACATCTAAGGCTTTAAAGACAGCAAGCTATAGAGCTATAGAGAAAAAGTTATGACTACATCCATTCTTTTTTCCACAGATGTACTACAGAAGGCATAAAAAAAGGTTCCTTCTTCCTGAGAAACAGCTGTTTGATAAAGCATCTCTAAACAAAATCCCAAATTCATGGACTCTTACTAGAACTTCCCCTGCTTAATACTTCTATTTCTATTTGGGATCTGGCCTTCTTACTGTTGTTGGAGTTGTTTGTTTTGTTGTTTTTTTTTTTTTTTTTTTTTCACAATAAGCATGCTGAGTGGATCACAGTGATACTTATAAATGAAGCCAGGCTGAGTACCAGCTTTTATCTTTGATCAGCTGAAGACTTTCCAAGGGTGGCTCAGCAGATAGCTGACTTCCCCTCCTGCTCACTTTAAATTTTAAAAGTGCCTAATCTCCAACAATGATTTCTTTCTCTTTCCCTTTCGAAGGAGTCTCTTTACTGAATCCACAAAAGAAGAAAAGCTTGGATGGAGCTGGAAAATGCGGGCATCTTTTCCCTGGGGGAATGTCCATTTTCACCTTTGTGAAATGCTTCTCCATCCATTCCAGCAATCCATTTCATAATGAAAACATCTGATGTACTATGCAGAGCCTGATGCTTTTCTGCAGCAGCAAACTGGTTTTTTTGGGTATTGAGGTATAAAGATCTGAAGCGCAGCACAGCATTGTTTGGATGTAGTGCCTTGTTCCTGAAAGTATATAATGCCTTGGGTGTAAAACCTTTTTCCTGTTCAGCTGTCTTAGCCTGGCACCATGGCCAAACCAATCAGTCTTGCAGCTTGAGGAAAAAACTATGCTACAACAGCTATCCTGTTTGGCTTCTGAAGCCAGCGTGGTTTTCACTCACTGTCATCTATGCTTTGCTCCACAAAGTGATGCAGAGATGATTTACAGAATTCTCTTGGGTTTTTTTTGAGGCTTCTAGCTAGAATTGAGGGTAAATCAGTAATTTGATGTCACAGAAGCACAGAAACCCTGTTTATTTCTACCAGTCAGTCACGCTACTGCAGTAAGATCATAATGTTGTGCCAAAACGGGATTTCCTTCCCAGTGTGTAAAATCCAGTCAACATGCAGAGTTGAGATATTTGCTTTTATTCCAGTTCTGTGCAGAAAAGAGGTGCCAGGCAATAATCTGCAAAACTAGCACACTTCTAAGAGGTAAGCTGGGCCTTATATATAAAATAATATTGAAGATGAAATTACAGTAGAGCAAATGGTTGGTTAGTCATTTTGTCAGTCCTAACTTTACATACGAGGACAGGGATTTAGGGTTCCTTTATCTCAAGGCTCCTACTACCTTTTAGGACAGCCCAGGTGGTTACCCAGGTTACCCAGGTGACACTGGCTCCAACTCCCCGCCCCTGGTTGTGAGATCTGGAACCTTTGTTAACCCTTTTCCTTTTGACAGTATCTTGGGTCTGTTGAGGTGTTTGGTATTCACGTTGTAATTAGCTATGTAAAGGGGACCATTTTAGCAATCCTTATGTTATGTCTTTCACAAGACTCTGCTTCCTTTTAAGCTTACTGTCCCATTTCTTGTGAAACATCTGTCAGCCTTCCAACAATAACAAGTCTTCTTTCACACTGCCTTTGGTGTGCTGTAAACACTGAAGTACTCTAGAATACATCAGATTCATGCTGGATTTCCCAGATGAGGTCTTGGACTCAAATGAGGCATATTTCTGTGCACTTACAAGTTTATTAGAAACCAAAATTCATATGAGAGCTTTGAAGGATGAAACCTCATGAACTAGTCCCAAAATCCCAGAGAATTTTCCTGAGTTCATGATAAACAGTTTTAAATGGACTGCTAGAATAGTACATTGTGTAGCATCAATGTTTGCTGATCTGCAATGAGTAAACATTCCTAACTGTGTTTGTTAAATGCTAAGAGGAACACAGCAGTTCTCTAAGACATATATAAGTGTCAATATTCCTGCAAGAACAATGGAAAAGCTCAGAGCAAAGAAGCTCAGTATTGCACTGAGGTTGGTACTTACACTTGTGAAGCCAAAGAATACAACAACTACTGCATCTAACAGAAATTCCTTCCATGTTTCTGACTGCTTCAAGTGGCTTGTGTTACTTTTTCTTCAGGAAAATATTTAGGAGAAAATGTACTACTGCAGATATACTCCTAAGGTCTTATTAAAGCAAACAGTATTAGGAGATTTGTAATTAAATAATAATTTTTTTTCCTTTGGTGAACTCTGTCTATCCTGTCTATCCTGCAGATTGCAAGAAGCTCCAAACTGCAAAGGACTGTCTGTGCCTTTACTTTGTAGTACTAGTATCTGTCAGTTTCCTTGCCTGCGACATGTGAAACGAAATCAGATCCAAGCTGGTTTGGGGGCAAGATTTCCTTAAGTTGCAATCTCCTTAATTTGCAAACTCGCTGCTGACAAGCAAGCGGATGTACTGCAGACAGCACTGTAGGATGAGGGTATGTTTGTTGTATGATATGCTTGTTTTCTTTCTCTCCATTTTGCTTTTTCTTTTCTTCTCCTCCAGCAAGTGTGCTCCCAAGCGCTCTTGGAAAGCATGCAGTCCACAAATATAAACACTTCTGAAATTCTCAGTCTTACATTTCTTGTTTCCTTTTCATGGGGTAGTCAAATTAGAAAGGATGGCCAAAGTAATTTCTGTGGAGAATGTCACTAGAGAAGGGAGGGCAGAGTCAGACAGAAGAGCCCAGAGGTGTGAATTTCCCAGTACAAAAAAGCTAAAGCTAGTCATACTTTGTGTGACTACTCTAGGTAATATACACTTCACAGGAGACAGAGAACAGTGGTAATCATTCTTCTAGTAAATGTTTACTCCCACTTTACTATCCCCCTTCTGGGATTTGATGGGCTTTTATATAATGCTTCTCATCTGTTCAACTTTATCAGCTGCTAGTAAAAGCCATCTACTAAAACACAGATAATTTAAATTACATGAAAATAACTACATGGTCTGTGGGGTGTTGGGGTTGTTAATGGTCTGCAGTGCTTAAGAGATGCTGAAAGTTTTGCAGTTGCAGCATTAACATCTACATTCATTGAAGTTGCTCTCAAAGGACCAGCTCAATAGAAAACCACTTCGTTGATATCCTTGCCCTGAAGGTGAGTCCAGACACACTGTATGTCATTTTGCACAGTAATAGATAGATAATATCTATTCCCTGGGACATTGTCAAAGCATGTCTAATACTTGTTTGGCCACAAGTTGTCTACTTTTGGCCCATCCATGTGGGGCAAACTGACTTATGGCACAAATCTTCCAGCACCGTGTATGAAAAGAGTGAGGAGATCTGGAAGCCTGCCCTGCTTGTTCCATGGAAGAAGTGCTTGTTTGGGGGGTCAGCTGAACTCAGCAGCCTGTGGGAAGATGACCTAGGTTGCTGTGGTATTGGCGCCCCAGAAAAAAATTAGAATCTTGGAAGATATGGTTATTTGTATATGCTAAGTTAAAGTGAGCATAGGAAAAGCCTGGTTTGGCTTTTGCAGTTATGTACTTAGTAACAAGTTTAGAAACATCTCTTCTAGAGAGAACAGGATGTAATAATTAATAATAGGATATCTCTGTCTAGAACAAAGGCTTTAGAAAGAAAGATGAGTTGGCCAACCAACTAGCCATGAAGAGCTGTTGAAGACTGCCAAAACTAAGTAAAACCAGGGGAAAGGTAATTCTGTCAGGGGGTCGTCATGACCATGAACTCATAGACCACCTAGCCCAATTATGGCACCTCCTTAAAAGAACAAGGAAATGAACAGGTAAGGAATTGGACAGAGCAGGCGTGGTAATTTACATAGCAAGTGAGGGTATTTTAACCAATCATATAGGTGAATAACAGTGCATACATATTAGAAAGATGAATATAATTGAAACTTTGTGTATACATAATTGATGATTTAGGATACTGGTATGCTGATTTTGACTCAGCACCCATGACTGCTCTAAAGAGAATAAATAAAACACCACCACCTTGTATGTGTGATCGGCGGTTGCATACCAGGTGACGACCCACTTTTGGGAAAACAACTGCACTGGAAGAATAAGGATAAAATTTTCTGGGAATTGACACTGTGGCACTTCAGACTGCTCCCCAGAGCACCTCATGAAGAGATAAAACATTAAATGGACACATGTCTTGCCTGTGCTAGGAAAAAGAAAGTGCATTTAGTTTGTAGGACAAAAATAAACCTTATTTTCCCATTTGCAGGGTTTATGAGCAAAGAAGAGGATAGCTTAGAGTCCTGCCATCATGTGGCAATGGCACACACAATGGGCAGAAAAGGCTGTCTGCTGTCTTAGTATGTAATCCACAGTTTGTCCTCTAAAGCAATAGCCTGAGAGCCATCTGTCCAGGCAGCTGATTTTCCTGGGTGACACAGAGCAACCCCAATGAGCACAGCAATGCTTTTAACATCATGAATCTGTCCTCAGCTTTTATTTGCACAAAGCTGAAGTCATGTGGGTTATGACTTTTGAAATTTTTCAATATAGGTCTGGGGTGGTCTTTCCTCAGATGTAGGCCATCACCACATACACTCAGCACGTCCTGATCCAGGAAAGAACATTATCCAAATTATTTTCAGGGTAATGCTGAGGTGCATTAAGAAAAGTGTACGCAGCAGAAAAAAGGGAGTTCCTGCTCCCCCTTTACTCTGCCCTAGTGAGACCTCACATTGTGGCCAGTTCTGGGCTCCCCATTTCCAGAGGGACAGAGATCTACTCGAGAGAGTCCAGTGGAGGGCTATGAGGATGACTGGGGGACTGGAATGCCTGCCCTATGAGGAGAGGCTGAGAGACCTGGGGCTTTTCAGTCTGGAGAAGAGAAGACTTAGGGGGAATCTAATTAATGTGTATAATATATGCGGGCTGAGCGTCAGGAAGGAAGGGACAACCTCTTCTCACTTATGCCCTGCGACAGGACAAGGGGCAATGGACACCAACTGGAGCATGGGAAGTTCCATCTCAACATGAGGAAGAACTTCTTTACTGTAAGGGTTCCAGAGAACTGGAACAGGCTCCCCAGGGAGGTTGTGGAGTCTCCTGCCTTGGAGACTTTTAAGACCCATCTGGGTGCGTTCCTGTGTGACCTGCCCTAGACTAGATGGTCCTGCTCTGGCAGGGAGGTTGGACTTGATGATCTCTGGAGGTCCCTTCCAACCCCTAACATTCTGTGATTCTGTGATTCTGTAAAGGGAAACTTTGACTCCTTCCTGCAGACATATTTGTTGCAGTAGTCTTTCTTGACTGCTGTGTGAGCACTTGGAGATGTCCCTGGACAAGGATGTGTGCTCCTGATTTAGCAGTAAATTGGATTAGGCAAAGATTCAGCTGGCCCTGTTCTTGGCGTACAATGGTGATTTTGAAATGGATACAGAAAGATTTTTCATGCAAGGGTGGTGCCAAGCCTGTGCCTCCCCTCCTCCCTCTGTACCTGGTTTCATCCAGAAGATACTGTGCAAGCCAGCCCTGGCTCTGAGAAGCCATCTCATATGCAAATGGCCCTCTGGCTGCTCAGTTAGTACTGGATAGGGGGGCCTTGGGTGATGGATATAGGCATTCACCAACTGAGAAAAAGAGAAGAGTGTGTCATAGGTATGAGCTCCATGTATTTGGCCATCAAGTGGATAGGGTGGTCTGAGGTTCAGAGAAGTTAAGACTATGGTATCCCCTGGACCTATTGTTCTTACTTTTAAATATGTTTATAAGAGATTTTGGGAATAATCATCTGTGAAGACTGGGGACCCATGTTCCATTTGCATGCGCAGTTTCTGTGGCTGTGTGAGTAAGTGTCTGTAATTACCTGTAGGAATTTATAGTGTTTGTCCAAATGGAAGAACTTACAAATACTTCCTAGCACCCAATTTTTAAGTGTCTGATTTTAGAACTGGGGAGAAAGCTGGCATAAAATACTACACTTGAATAGAAATTCAAGAAGTAACAATCTGTTTGCATACATGGTGTCTTTTTTGGCAACTTGAGTATCAACTGATGCAAAATGAAAACTTTGCAGCTATTTTAACATCTGGTTAACCACCACAGAAGTCCTAGGTAATGACTGAGTATGTACCATAGCACAGAATATATGCTAATAGTGTGCCGATTAAGCTGCATTCACTGCAATTGCATCTCATTAGACAAATAATTTCTGAGAGATATACTAATTAAATGTTTTTCCTCATTATGTATTTAATGATTAAAAGGAGTTTGCTACATTTACAGCAGTGCAGCTAAAGCTATTCAGAACTAACCATGCCAATGTTCACAGAACACAGAAAGAAATTGATTATGCCCCTTTCTTCTTTGTTGCTAATTGTGAAAGGTACTGTTTAGTTTCTTTAGAAGTGCCTTCTCTCCTCTAATGAGTAAATGATCCCTAAGTTGGTAAAGTGTTTTGAGATCCTTTAGAACATAAATGATCTTATAACTTTAAAATGCCACAGTTACTCAGTTCTTTGAATTATCTGCTGCTGTCTAGAAGCTGATTTGCTTATCAATAATAATAATAATAATAATAATAATAATAATAATGTTAAGCTGTCTAGTTTAGCACTGCATTGCCATGTGTGATGGGTTGATGCTGGCTTATAACAGCTTATTCCTCACCAACATTGTGAGCTCTTTATTCCTTCTTGAACAGAGACCATTTTTTAAATTTCTTGTTTGCATTTTCATAGAGGCACATAAAGTATTAATAGTCCATATGTAGCTCAGAGAACTTCATTGAAATGCTAGCTTTTTATACATAGCTTTACCTCCAGCACACCAGGTTCCTCTTTCTGCGGTTATCATTTGTGCCTGGGTAAATACCATATTGATTTACATAGCTCCTGTTAGAAGCCAAGAAAAGTATTGACTAGACAGACGTTCTTGACCTTGCCAGATGACAGGCAGGATTGTGATAGCTCATGTATTTGGGATTGTGAGACAAAGACCAGTTGCCTTTCATCACAGCATTTTGTCAGACTCTTGGAGCAGTGTTTTCACACACATGCAGATTTTTTGCGGATCTCTTGCTGTTTTGGCAGCTTAATTCTAAGTCCCTTCTTCCTGATTTCTCCTTCTGCATTTCAGAAGGATTTTATTTAAACCAGCAGTTTTTCAGAATTGTGAACAAATTTAATCCCTTCTGTTTCTTACTTGTTTTCCATCCCATGGCTCTTCATTTTGCCTGTGCTCCTTTCCTCGAAATCCATGTGCCCTGGGAAACAAGCAGAAGCTCATGGGCCAGAAGGCTTCTGGCTCATCTCTTGAAAGCTTAAAGCTATCACTCTCTGTTTTTCTTTTTGTAGCCATTCCTTTCCTCTTAACAAAAAAAAGCAAAGAAATTAAATTTCCCTCACACCTATCCCATATGCAGCTCCTTTCCCTTCAAGTCCCAGAACCCTCAATCAGACTTTCAAAAGATACATGCAGGATATGACATGGGCTTTGTCATTTGCACGTGGTCTGGAGATCTGGAGGGATTAATGACTCCCGCTCATGCTGTCTGTCATGACTCTGTGCTGAGGGCACAGCCAGGGTCAAGCACCCCCTGCATGCCAATGCACACAGATTTGACTTTCCTTCACTGTTATAAATAAAATTTTTTTTCCCCCACTCTTTTATGACAAATGAGTGGTGAAAATGGTTTATTTCAAATAAGGAGTTTGTCTTATATAAGCAGAAAATGACCTGAAGGTCAAATCTGCCTATAGGCAGTTAATAAGTATTAATTTCTATGGCTATATGACATAAAGAGAAGCAAGGATTAGTTATATTACAGATCAGCAAATTGATCAGGGGGAAGCTTTGTAAATTTTTCTTTCTTTTCGTACCTTTTTCAGTCGTCATGGTTTAGGGTCAACATCAATAACTGAAAAAAAGGCATTTTGAGTCTTAATGTGAATATCAACAAGTCTCAAACTTTTTTTCTTTCTCCTGCCTCTCTAAATTTTGCCTCTAAAAAAGCTTTGGAATGGGAAAGGGCTATATCTTAATATAGTCTGTGCATATAAGAAAAAAAGGAACAGCAAAACCAGTCAAGACAATCAGTGCGTGTAGGGCCGGTAGACAAGGGATTCTATGAGCTTATTTGGTAAGTCATTGACTTTCTAATGCATCTTGAGATGTTCCTGCTAAAAATTCTGTTCCAACTTTATATGGCTATGTGAAGTGGCATTCTTAATACTTTTGAATAAACGGATACATCAATTTGTAAAAGTATGTATTGCTTAAACTTAAACTAAATAACTAAATATTTGGGCTAGCCAAAGTGTGGAAAGCACTGTATAGTAATTTCCCTCCTTCTTTTTGTTTGAATGAAAGGTATTTAATGTGTAATCATATGTTTTTGTTTCTTCTCATTTTTGTGGAGTTACCTTTTTTCATTTGTTTTCCCACATGAGCGAAATAGTATTTAGGTGTTTGTCAGTTGTACAGATCAATGAACTGACTCATTTAATTGAGTTTAAAAACTGAAATTGCAAATGCTCTTCATTCTCTACAGTTCTTCACCATTTTGAGTTAGAGTTCTGAGTAAGCGATTTAAGTATAAATACAACACAAAAATGTTTTATTGTGTTAGGGAGAGTGGTCTTATAGGAACCATGCAAAAAAGATATGTGAAAAAGGCCTGACTGTGTAACTTCAGCTGTCAGAGATCTGACAAATATATCCAGAAATTTCTGTATTCAGATTGACAATTTATGGCATTATTAAGCCAAAAGCAAAATATCAAAGTCTTTAAGTTTTCTAATCTAAAGAATTTCAATGTATATTGCTTTATGTGGGGAACACAAACTACCTATGAATGCAACTCTGAGGTAGAGACTTGAAATGTGGCTGCAAATTAGGGACTACGTTAACCAGTGACTACACTGATGCAGTGATTTATTGTCACCATGTAACCGTGCAATAACAGTTACAGTCACAGTCCACAGAGGCTGTGCTGGTTATTTCATTGCTTGGGTGGTTTTTCTCATATTCATCAGGAGTCTGTCAAACACTGTGGGCAATAAAGAAAAGTCAGTTGAACCTCAGCCCCCGGGACTTAAAGAGTCTGCTCTTGGAATTTTTCTAGCATTCAGCATTTTTCTGATATTTACAGTTAAACTACTGAAATCTTCATTTAATTCAGTCATCAGCTTACAGATCTCTGGTATCAGGAACTCTTACTGTTGATCTCCTGTCACCCCAGAAGATCAGTATGCCACAGATCTCAGCTAATTCCAGTTCATGTTAGACTTTTCATACGGCTCAGCTTTCTGCAAAATTTCGTATATGTAATCCATATCCCCTCACTGAGGAATGTACCCTTTTCACATACTGTCTGGTAGTGTCCAGAGCTTTTGGTCTGGTGACGGACGCTTAATGGTGTGAGAGCTTCTATTGATCTTCTATTCAGGGTGCCAGATACTTTGGGTTTGATTTCCTAGATTTGAGTCATTCAGCACTGTGTGCTTATGCCGTGTTGGAAACTAGGGTTATTTATTTCCTGTGAGGTACTTTGTTCAGCTTTTTTGCAGTGATACCCCAGTAACATCCAGTAACACAAATGCACCATAAAGGTGGTCATTCTCCATGGGAACTGGACTTGGTGCTTTCTTCAGGTTAGCTGGCAGAGAAAGGTTAAAGAATGAGCAGTCCTCAAAGTGAAGATGGGCAAAATAAATGAGGTAATATAACAATCATGTACTTGAGCTATTTTTTTCAGCTAACCTGCACACTGAAGATTCAAACTCTTGGCATTATTGTCCCAAGTCTAACTTGCTCTTGACACCAAATTATAGAGCTTATGCTCCTGCTGTGGCATTCTCATGCTATGTGAGAGCAGAGTGAAACCTGTTTTGAAACATCTCTTAAGAACTGCAGTGTTTCTAGGCCAGGTCTCAGCCAATTTTACAGGTAAGGTCATATAGGATCAAATGTAGAGGTGAGCTCATAAAGAATGAGATGCCATAAGGTCTCTTTGTGCATCTTCTCAACCCTGAGTGAGATGATCAACCTTTCTTAGACTGTTCTTCCAGTTGCATAGATAGCAGCATTCTGTTTTACAATGAAGATTTTTACAGATGAGAAATATTTTGAAAATGCTCTTTTGGGTGCAGGAGTTGAAGATTTATTTTCTGCTGCAGTATAATTATTTTCCCCCTTGTTACTTTTCCAACTTTTAGAGAGTATATTTTTATTTTGGTTGTATCAGAAAGTTTTTATTGACCTACTTAGTGAAGTGACAAAATCTGTCTTTATGCTAGCTGCAAGGCTTTGCTTTCACTACTAACTTCCTCCACTTACTTTATAATTTTGATCAGTTCCAATCTGAAAAATTTAGAAATACTACGTCCTTGAATTAATATCTTTATTCTTTATAGCCAGTTAGTATGGCTTGGTGCAGCTGTCATTGTTGCTGTTCCAAATCTACGACATAGACTACCGGCAGATAAGGATTTTTAAATCAGGCTAAGTTCTGATCTGTTGCTATAATCACTTACATATGGCCATTTTAAAAAAACATAATCAATTAAGATACAGCCTTTGCTCTTCCCAGGCGTACACTTAACACTATAAATTGATAATCCTTAAGTTATTGATTCCTTTTATTTCTAATTTTTTTTTTCACACTAGTAACACACAGTTCAAGTGATATGTGTAAGACAGAAATGCTGTTCTTTGTCTTAGCTAGCAACAGTGCTGAAAGATTTCACTTCAAAATAGAAATATTCTAAACTGGGAACTTCGAAGTTAACCTCCCTCTGTAATGTTAGTTGAATAAAAAGAGTTAAATCTTTCATTGTGCAGTCACTTGTGCACTTTATGCTACTTCTGCCTAAGCCTGAAGAGCCTTTTTTTTCCTGTTACAACACTAAGTTGATAACCTACAAGGACAGTGTATCTATAAGGTTTCACTGTTCAGGAGAGTGCACATTTTTTAGATTTATGAGGCTCCAGCCAGAGTCAGGGTCCCCTTGTGATAGAGAACATAGTGGGAATTCTATCCAGTATTTAAAGCATTTGCACTGAACAAACAAGGCAGAGTGTGGCTCAGACTGGGCAGCGTACCAATGTTTGGGGCAGCTTAGCAGCTTGCTGGAGCTCACGTGGGAGTTGAGCTGAGCTGGGCAGAACAGAGGGCAGATTTTTGCAGTTTAACTGCAAAACTTCTAATTACCATTGTAAAATTTTGATTCTGCTGAAGACAAACCCAAATCCTGATGCTGACTAGCACTTAAACCTAGGCCTGAATAGCAGCCAAGATATAATCTAATAGGACATTTGAGGTCTGCTTCCTCTTTTTATATCCCTTCAAATACCTCTGTGGTGGCTCAGATTGTCTAGTGAGGCTAATAAACATACAACGTTGCAGATTCTGGAGACTTTCTGAGAGGCTACTCATCTGGTCATTAGTCTTCTGTGCTTTCTGCTGGTTGTAATGCAGAAATCTTGGTGCTTGCCAGAGAAGTATTAAATTTCCTACAATTAGAATAGAAAATTCAGATTTTATTTTGTTTCAAAGTGGAGCCAGAGACAGAAATATTGAGAGAGCTCCATGAGCAATTTAAAAGTGAGCTGAGGACAGCTAGGCTGTTATATAAAATGGTTCAAAGGAATGTGCAGCCAGGTACCTCTCTAATGTGGATGCAACTGCTGAGAAAAGCTGCAGCTGAAGCATGATTCATTAATGAGTTTTAATACTAGGGTTGTCTTGTTCAAAGAGCAAAACATATTCTAAGTGGAGAACTTAATGATACAGAGAAAAATGCTGCTTACTAATGAGTCACTGGCTCACAGTTTAAATTTAAAGATATTATCATAACATATTTATTTCTGCCAAATACCTTTTGATGTTCTTTTTTAAGGTGGGGTAGGTGCCTCTTTGATAAAAGTGGTACTTAGCAACAACATATATTTTCTTAAAATTTGTAAATATTTTCCGTTGTCTTCTGCATGTCCTATACAGTTACACCATGTGTTTTCCTGGAGCAAAACAAAATTTTTGGGGAATAGCAGAAGATGAAGGTTCATACCATCTTACAGGGGACCTGAACCATTTGTTCTTATGCAGAAATTTTGCATACACAGAGGTAATGGAAATAGCCCATGAACTGCAAAAGTTCTGGTCTCCTAGCTTAAACCCCTCTACTCACCAGTGTGCTGTCCTCCTCCTTCAGATCGATGATACACATTAAGCCCACAATATCTGTCTCAAAACACAGGCAGTTATGCAGGAGCATTGAGGTGAAATCTGAAGAATGAGAGCTTGCTATATGAGTACTCAGGATGAATGTTTTGCAGAGGAATGCTATGAAGAGGTTCTGTCGTACAAATACTGAACCAAAAACTTTTTCCAAGGTCTGAATGAATTCTGTACAGTCCAGAGCAAAATTCTATTCCCTGTTTTCCTTCCTTTACACTCTTTGGAGTATTCATCCAATGATTGCAGCTAAATAATGATACCAATAGAAGCAATGCTAGTAGCAATAAATAGAATAAAAATCATATTAGCTATAATAAACATAACAATTAATCTTGTTACCCTGACAGAAAATGCCAATTATTTTTCTATGCCTTGAGGATACAACAAATCCCATGTAACTACAAGATGATAAAAAATCCACTTGTATCATCAAAACGTGTATCAAGAATGGAGATGGACTGATGTCTTTTGCATATTAGATCTAATACAGAGTATTTGTTCAGCTGCAAATGTTCTGACCTGTTAACAAAAGACACCTGGTTGTACTGCATATTTTAACAATAACTATGAAAATTTGAAACTGCCTAGTGTGGGTGAGGCTAGCCCCTGTCTTTACTAATGTGTTAGTAGGACACATATTTACAAAAGCTGTAATTTAGCCAGAGAAATAGAAAAAAAAAGATACACGAAGGAATAAGAGAAATGATGTATGAGGAATTATTCACAAAGCACCTATGCTTTGTTTGGTTTTACAGCAGTTAGAATGAAAAACATTTTGTGAATTGAATTAGGTAGTACTCAGAAGGGAACCGTTATTATAGGTCCACAGAAATTCTTACAAATTGTTCAACCTCATTGACCTAGTTCCAGGCACCTGTATGCAATTTCTTCCTCAATGTAGATGTATTTTCTTCCTGAACACTGAAAATAAATAACTTTGCCAAAAGCCATGTTACTGTTTTTCACAAGTAAGCAGAATAAATCATGGTGATCTTCCTTTTTTTAGTATAATTTTATTTTTCTATATTAATCTCTAAATAGATAGTTTTCCATGACATTGTGCAAGTTGCTTGGATTGGTACAGTTTTCCTGAGCTAGTGACCATAGAAGGAAGCTAGGTAGTGCTTCTTATTTTATCAATTCTGACCATATTTGGCTGCTTGAGGTTGAAACAGCTTAGGGATGGTCAAAATGCTGCATCTGGCCAAAGGCAGCTGAGAAATGATGATCTAATTTCTAATGACTGTACTTATGACAGTCAAAGTTGATATTCAAACAATAGCAAACATGGTTCTTTATGCCTTGAGTCAACAGGACGGATTAAAGTGGCGATCCCCAAAGGGAATATATGCAATGAATATTCTAATATGTTCAGTTTCTTAGCCACAGAGACTATAGAATGACTGGATGGTGATCCACTTCTTAATTAAGAAAGCATGAGTGTACAAACAAAAATAAGGCCATTGACAATTGCATGTTGTTCTGTGTTACAGGTTATGTTTTGTTCAGATAATTCTGTGGGACTGCTAGTGGCACCAGGGTTTAAGCTTAACAGAATTCCTTGTCTTATATGGGTTTGTGCAAGCTCCTAGTTTCACTGGGAAGCTTATTTGGAGTCTATCAGGCCCATAAGCAACCTTTCTGTCTTTCCTGATGACTACTTGCATCGTTCCTCCCTAACCAGGAATGAATCACAAGCAAAGTTTCTGTCAGTTAGGCTATTTTCTTTTTATTTTTATTCTTTTCGTGACAGATATGTGCAAAATAAGGACTGATCTATGACCATCTATGACCTGAAAAATGGTAATTGTGTTTGCCTGTTTGTTAGAAAATTACCAATATTTAATCCAGAAGATATAGCCTTGTAGGCTTTTGCTAACAGTAATCAATAACTATTTCTTGTATGTCATGCAGATTACCAGTGTTGACATTTTCCTGTTGTTTTTGGTTTAATGGATGGTCAGAGCTCTTTGTTTTTGAAACCCACTGGAGGTCACTGCCTATATAGTCTGTATACCTTAATATCTAAATACTGGCATTACATAAGTGCCTGGCTGAAATAAAAGATCAACTAAACTGTCACTATAGATATGTGTAGAAGTTCTTGTATCTACAAAAATGAGATACAAGAAGACAAACAGTGTTGTACACTGTATTGACGAGGACGGTTGGGTTGTTGGCAGAATCAGGAATAGAGCCCTGATCTCCTCAGTTCTTGTCAAGGTGACTTAGGAGATAAACTATAAATTATTTATTGCATGATTAAGATTTCTTTTTGTTGTTTTCCATCCATGCAATTTTTAGTAATTATATGGGCAAAGGAAATAAATGTAGATCTCTTAAATATTTACTTAATAGCTCATATTGTTGTTTTCTTCTGACATACATATTATATTTCTTTTATTACCTTTTAAAAGTAAATTTCTTAATGTAATTGACCAGAGGGCTTAATAGGTAACTAAAAACTTGCAAATAAATGCAATCAAGTACAGGCATAGAACTGCAGTTTGTGGGGCTACAGGAAATTAGCAGTGTAGCACAGATCATAGTGACAGAAAAGAAGGATAGACGGGTATTAGTTTAATTTGTTCTTTAAAAACCTAATTTTTTAGTAAGAAATCCTATGTCCTTTTGTTATCTATTGCAGTACTTCCCTATTGTTATCACTAGAAAGTTTGTTCATGAAGTCTAAGTTAAGCCTCTCTTATTGCACCACATGCCTGTGTTTTTTTTTTTTTTTTTTGTTGTAGCCACCATAGGCAAGAGTGTATATAATTTCTTTCCCTTTTGAAACAGCCTGTTATATATTTAAAGACTGTCATCATTTTCTCTCAAGTCTTTTTCCACTCCACCCCTCTGCACCCCTGGCTCATGTAATCTCTTCATCTTTAGACTAAACAAACCCTATTATTTCAATCTTTCCTCATAGCTTGTGTTTTGCAGATGCCTCATCATTCCTGTTTCTCTGTTCCTCTGTTCAGGGCTGTCTCCAACTTGATACACGATTTTTTGAAGTGTGGTGCCTAAAATGGGACATTATACCTCAACTAATTCAACTTGGTCATGGTGTTGAGTA
Organism: Merops nubicus; assembly: GCF_000691845.1. Taxonomy (NCBI): domain Eukaryota; kingdom Metazoa; phylum Chordata; class Aves; order Coraciiformes; family Meropidae; genus Merops; species Merops nubicus. The sequence continues at coordinate 20,897 of NW_008595957.1, forward strand.
GAATGGAAAAATTGTCATGTCTGATAATGTTTTTGCCATTTTACTTTTTTCCTAATAGTGTGCCTCTCCTCATTCATCTGCAATTTGCAGCCTCCCCTAGTCCCCTGGATCTTTTTTGAAGACTCATTACCTTGTCAGTCCTTTGCCATCTGGTATTTCCTGTTTGTGAAACTGGTTATTCCTCCCAAAGCACAGACCTACACACCCATGTAACTGAACTGCATCCTCTTTTTCTTTTTTTCTAGACCATATTTCAGTCTATCAAGCTCACTGTGGATTATAATTTTGTCCTCCATCAGACTTGTAGAGATCTCCTCTCACTATCAGTAGTAACGTGCTTTCAAAGACTCAGCAGGCAGCTAATGCCGGATGGAGTGTTGTCTGCTTTGTCTAGAGCAGGAGTTAGGACTGCAGCATCTGGATCTTGATGATTCATTAACAGCTGGGGGAATAATTTTCCAATGCTATGCTGAATAAATCTGTTAGTTACTGAGCATTTTTTTTTTTCTTGAACACTCTGCCTGGAATCTGTGTAGTTTTCATTTCTGGTTATTTTGTTTCAAGATTAAATGTCGTGGATTTATCATCCCCAGCTGGAAATGTCACAAAAAAGGCTTATACCTTGAGCTACGGTAGAAGCTGCCTGGCAGAGCAGGGCCACATCTGCAGTGAATTGTAATAATATAGTAACTGTTTAGTACTGACACCAAAAATTCAGCATGCTGATCTTTGTCTCCACTGACAAATTCTTTTAATCTTGAAATTCCTTTGTTTCTTTTTCTAATGGATTGATTTATGGAGTTAACCAACCTGGAAAAGGTTTCAGATGGTATGTTTGATTCCAGTGTTAGTATTTCAGTATTTGAGGTATATTGGTTGGTTAAGAATTCGTCACCAAAGGAATTTGTGAATCATTCTGAATAAATTTATGTTCTGATAGCAAATACTTTGTGAAAAAGAATAAAGGGAGAAATAATTTTTAAAAAATGTCAACTCACTCAACTTTGACTACTAAATTCACAAGGCACAAAGGAACTCATGCACCTACCCTGCCTTAAGCTCTTAGTAAGTTCACTTTTCTCTGCAGTCTCTGGTCAGGTTTCCTATGCAAGGGTATGCTTCCAAAGTATTTGCATGAAAGCCAGTGGCTTTCTGAACCTAGTTTCCCAACACAGGGCTTCCTCTATTTCTGAAGCAGCAATTGCTACTTGTGGTGCAGCAACACTTCCACCTCTTCCTACACTTGTCAAAAGCATCTCTTTTATTCCATTTGTGGGTTGTTGGTTTTGTTTGTTTCCCCCCCCCCCGGAGTTGTGGATTCTGATATTTGCTTGCTTGAATTGCTTTCATTCAATTTCAGTGAAAAAAAGTCATATTCTTTAGGAGATAATAACACAATTCAGAAACTTGAACCTCTACCTCTCAGAGTCCCACCTGACATATCGTACAGTAAAGACTCTCTTATACTAATAACAGATTTTGAGCCTACCTTGCAGTAGTCTGAGATATTTTTCATGCATTTGAAAGTGACTGGAAGGTAATTCAGGATTTTTTTAAAATAAAAATTGTCATACCTTCTTTACCCTTACTCTGGATTTTTGCTGTTGCAAGACTGAAAAATGGATCAGTGGCATAGCTTAGGTGAGTTTGAGCAATGGCAAGGAAAAAATCAGAGCACTTCACTGCAGCACCAAGCGTGATGAGAATATTGCTTGAAGGTGAGTGCAACAATATTCAGAATCTGGTATGAAAGCACTAGTTTAAATCCTGAACTTGTGTTCTTCATCATGTACCTTGAAGTATCTTGACCAAATTCCAGCCTATTATTAGATTTGCTATCTGGGCTTTTTGAATTATCACAGATGAAATGCCAAGCAAGAGCTTTGTTGTCAGTAGCTGTTAGTTATCCCCCTTGAGTCAACAGGAGCTACTGGAGCTTATGCTAAACTTGTTACTGCTGTAACTTGCTTTTCATACATCTGTATGTCTCGCAGCATGCCTGCATCTCCATAACGATCTAAACCCAAGGCATTATGAATGAGAAAGGTGGAGTGGGGTGGTTGAGGGTTGTGAAGGTTTTAATGCATCTGCTTCTGCAGCTTTCAGATTGATAGATCTGAGGATTCTATTTTGTAATGTAAAAAAATAGCAAGTCAGAAACATACACCACTGCTTTCCTAGCACTGACTTACTTGTGATTATGTTGAACTCATTACAGTGGCTTTTAGAAGAATGACATATTGTGACCAAAAGGAATGAGTTCAACAAACATAATCAATTGAAATCAAATGGAAAAGGGAGTCTAATAAACAGAGGCCGCTTTCAGCCTGCCTGTGTAGAAAAGACTGCTCCCTTGACCCCTCTGATCCAAAGTTTTCAGCCCAGAGGCTATGTCTGCTCTCTGTAGTGATGCTAAGCTGCTGCATTGGGCTGTTATTCTTACCTTTTATTGTCTGGATATGTTCTTTATTCTCATCAGGTCTTCACAGTTTATTGAATACATTTATAATTCGCTGGAAATAGCACAACTATAAAAGAGTTGACAAAAGGGATTTACAAGGTTATATTTAGTTCCTGAGAAGAATTTGTGAGGCTTCTTCTGACGTCACTGATCCCCAATTCAACTCAGCATACATTCCATACAACTCTCTGTCACATGGTTCATGCTTACCTACAGTTCTGTGTATCTCTAATAATAAGTTGTTGGTAAGATATAATTTAGGCTCTCTTCTTTCCTCTCAGAATTACTGCTTTTCTTTATTGTTTTTACATAAGCTCACACAATTTTCCTTCCCCATGCTTTTTCTCAGCATTCTTATTTTATATGAAAAAAACCTTTTAGAATGAAGCTGTATGTAAGAGCCTTGGGTGGTGTGGGTTAATCACATCTCCATATCTTGTAGTACTGCTCATGTGGATACAGCCCAGGATACGGCTTTGTTGCTGCAGCAGCACTCTGCTGGCTCATGTTCAGCTTGTTATCCACCAGGCTCCCCAGGGCCCTGAGGAGCTGCTGCTGTGGCTCCCCTGCCACACAGATAGCCTGTATTGGGCTCTTGGGTTATCCTGTCCCATGTGCAGGACTTTGAACATGTCTTTGCTAAACTTCATACTATTCTTGCTATCCTGGTCTTCCAACTTGATCATGTGCCTTCTGATGTGTCCACCTAACCACTCAGTTTAGTGCAACCAGAATGTTGGTGAGGGTGCTCTCAATTCCATCATTCAGGTTATTTGTGCAGATGTTGAACAGTGTGGTGCCCAGTGTTAATCCCTGGAGGACCCCACTTGTGACAGGCTGCCAGACTGAGCCAGTGCCAGCCAGCACCTGCTCCTGGTCAAGGCTGAGCCCATCAGTGATGGTGGTAGTACATCTGTCATAAACACTGATGTGCAACAGCAATTGCAGCTGAAAAGAGGATTAAGAACATGTGAGAGAAACAGCTCTGCAGACACCGGGGTCAGTGAAGGAGGGGGAGGAGATGCTCCAGGTGCCAGAGCAGAGTTTCCCCTTCAGCCTGTGGTGAAGATCATGGTGAGGTGGGCTGTCCCCCTGCAGCCCCTGGAGGTTAGTGGTGGAGCAGATATCAGCAGATACCCACCGGCAGCCAATGGAGGACCCCATGTCAGAGCAGGTGGAAGTCCATAGCAGGCTGCAATCCTGTGGAAAGCCTGTGCTGAGGAAGGGTTCTGGTATGACCTGTGGATCGGCATGTTTTCTCACAGGACTTTTGACCCCACAGGGGATCCCCACTGGAGCAATCTTTTGCTGAAGGACTACACCCTGTGTAAAGGACCCACGCTGGAGCAGGGGAAAGACTCACATTGGACAAGTTTGTAAAGGACTATCTTCTGTGGAGGGGATCCCATGCTGGCGTAAGGGAAGCATGTGAGGAGTGCTCCACCTGAGAAGGAAGAAGCAGCAGAACCAACATATGATAAACTGACCACAGTCCCCATTCCTCATCCCCCTGAACCTCTGGTGGGGAGGAGGTAGAGAACCTGGGAGTAAGGTTAAGCCTAGAAGGAAGGGAAGGGCAAGTGAAGGTGTTTTTAAGATATAGTTTTGGTTTCTCATTATTCGACTCTGATTTAATTAGTAATAAATTAAATTATTTTTCCCCAAGTTGAGTCTGTTTTGTCTGTGATGGTAACTGGTGAATGATCTCTCCCTATCTTTATGTCAACCCATGAGCATATTACATATTCTCTCCCCTGTAGAGCTGAGGAGAGTGAATAATAGAGTGGCTTTGGTGGGCACCTAGCATGCAGCCAGTCAGCTCATCACAGCCTAGGAATTCCTTCCTCCCTTCCCTCCCCACACACCCTAGGAATTCCTTCCCCCCTTCCCTCCCCCAGCCCCCCCCCAGTATATTTAACCTGTAGTCAGTAAGTAAAGTATAGTATAGTTTATATTAGGTGAGTTTAGCTGGTGGAAGGCAAGAGAGGGAAGGACAGAACTGTTTCTCTCAGCTGTATGAAGGCATGAATAGCTAGAAGGAATAAAACAGTATTATTTTCTTTCAGGTATTGGTTGGAGAGAGATCTTGCTGTTAGGTAATCTTTCAGAAGGGCTGGAGCTGCAAAATTGTCCCATTAACAGGGTAGTTTTTTTAAGATAATGTTGGGACTTGGAGTGATACAAAGCATTCTCCATTTGATTTTCTGGGAAAAGAAGGCAGAGTTTGATTTATATTTCTGTTCTAAATTATTAAGTCATTTATTTTACTGTAGTGTGAAGAGTTCTTAGCTGAGATCACATCCTGTCTGGCAGGACAAAATAAAAATACATTGTCACAAATGCAGTGCCAGTGATGTTACAGAATGAGTAGCATGAGGATGTCAAACAACTTGCCTAAGGACAGAAAACACATTGATGGCAAAGGTGAGCACAGAGCTCCAGTCTCAGTCTTTAGCTACTAGTCCACACTGTCTATTGAAAACAACTGATACTGAAAAGGAAAGCTGCAGTTCCAGGACACAAATGCCGAATTTCACTGGAGATGATGGTGAGACCTCCCTCAGTTTATATCCTTCCCTAGAAAGTGACGGAGTTTTGTAATGCCCACCTGCACCTGTTTCCAACAGGCAGCTTTACTCACACATGGTGGCATATCCATAAATCCTGCAGTTACGTTCAGTCCTTCCAGAGCTTTATTCCTATAGCGCTGCTCTTACCCGAATTTTGGAGAACACTTTCTTGTGCTGGCAGCTGTGGTTTTTTGAATATGTGACTTCAAACTGCAGTGTGTAAGCATTACGGCTGCACTTTTTCTATTAAAAGCCATGTCTGTTTGTCTAATAACATTTACTTCCTGTGGGAGAAATAGAAATGCTATGCTTACTTTGGAGATATAAAAAAAAAAATAATTTTTTTTGATAATGAAACAATGTAAACTAAAACTGAACATAGGAAAGCACAACTGCCAGACTATTCTGTACAGGCTGCTGAAATACATTTCACAGCCATACTCAGTCACCTGGTACACCAATTCCCTGCTCCATTTAAAAATCCTGGCATTACTGTAATAACTGATGAATAATTTATGTTAGTGTCCTGGTTTATCTAGGATAGGGTTGATTTTCACCAGAAGCTAGTAGAACACCTGACCAGCTGAGATACGACAGGAGGTGCGGGCTGGGCATATGTTTCCAGGGTCGAGCAGGTCCAGGGTTTGTGGAGGCTGTTTCCATCCATTGCTGATCAGAGCTAACATGATTTCTCTTTATGTCACTTGCTTTATATATTCTTTCATTACTGCTACTGTTATTACTGTTGTTTATTGCTCCTTTTGTGTTGTATTAAATTCTCTGTATCACAGCCCACAAGGTTTTGTGCTTTTCTCCCTTTTCTCCTTCCCATATGGAGAGTTTGGTTCATGCTCAGCTCCCAAACCAGAACAATCAGGGATCAGCATGGATGTCCTAGCTTCCTTGTTGTGTTTAATTAAGAAGATTACTTACCATTTGTCTATGTAACATAATAAGAAAGGATCTTGTGTGCTGTATTCTAGTTCTCTTTGAAACCACTGGCCTTTGGCCAGTGACCCTTCATTACTGACGGCCTTTGATGCAGTTAGGAGGCCTCCTCTTAGAGCATCAGGCAGATAATGATAACCTTCCCCTCCTGACAGAGCAGTGAAAAAGCAGTAGGTGGCACATTCTGACAATTTTTATGACTCATCTCGTCTCTAGGCTGACAGAGCTATACAGACTATTAAGCATTCTCTCAATAGGTCTCCCACTGTAATCAGTCTACTTTTAGTCTTTTTTATAAAATTGAAAAAATAAGATTAAGGAAATTCAATGCACTTTTACAAAAGCTCTCTGGGAGGACACTGAGGATTTTGTTTGGCTGCTCTGTTATCTTACTTTATTTTTCAAACCAGCCTGAGGACACAGACTCAAGTAATGCAAATTCTTGGGCCAAATGATTCAGTTGAAAGAGAAATGGGGAGTCCTCTGGCACTCCTTCACCACCCACATGTCCACTATGCCCAGGAGAGGCTAGGAGAGGGAGTGGAAGGGGATGAAAGGCTTTTAAACCATCAGATAGGTGACGTTTGCAGAAACAGCCTGGCACCATGGCAATCCGTGTGGGAGATATGGTGGGAAACAAGGGAGTGCTCTGAAGGAGCTGCTGCTCTTGCTGTGGAGAGCCATGGGCAACTCACAAGCAGAGTATCGTGTCCCTCATTGTGAGCTGGAAAGCAACATCTCCAGTGTGGCAGTTCACTCAGCAGCATGACTGTCCTGCCAAGTGAGGGGAATAATAAACCAGCCTGGAGAGTCGCGGTGTGCAGACCATGAGGCATTACCACTCTTGGAGTGTAGTGTTCTGCAGCTCTAGGCTGTCTGGGGTCTCGTACGCATGAGTCACAATGGTAACTTGACTGCTTTGCTTAGGCAAAGACTACAAGGGATGGCAAACCTAGGGCAAAGCCTCTCTGTTCTCCTTGAAGGGATCCTGAGCTTCTTCTGGACAAGTGGCAGAATCTAGGCTAGCATTTTTTTTTTTCCACAGAAACTTCACATTTCTAGTCCTGTCTTTTCGGCATAGAAGGAAAAAACAGTACTGTAAGATGCAGACAGTGGTAGAAGTGATATTCTTCAGAGAGAAAAAAACATGGGAGACACTTTGCAGTTTCTAGCAAGGGAGTGTGTCCGTTTTGAATTTTACAGTTCCTTATTGGTAGAATTGCTTGCCAATCTGCTAAAACAATATCTAACTCACACATCCCAATACAATCTCTCCATGCAAGATACCTACCGAAGAGAAAATGCACACTTCTTTTTGAGGCAATGAATCTTATTCTGTCTGCCTAGTCCTGAAGTGAGTTCTGGGTGAATTCCCTTATGGACAAATGATAAATCACCTTAATAACTGAGCAACCCATCATCAACACAAAGGGTGCTTTAGCTCCTGCACTAATGATACACTGAAGTTGTAGAAAGCTCTGAACAAAGCTGGTGCAGGTGGGAGGAGTTGGAAGGGGAGGAGAGGAGCTTGGAAACTGTGCTGACAGATCACTCATACAGATTTCCATTCTGAGGTGTGAGTAAGAGGCCTCAATAATTGTTTTAGGGACAAGTTCCCAGAATTCCTG
>NW_008595957.1:28546-57573 GCF_000691845.1 Merops nubicus
GATTTTGGTGTTTTGATGAAAATACTGGCTTGATATGTAACCAAAAACCCTCACATTTCTGGAACTATGGGATTCAGTTTTTGTAGTCAACTCCTACAGTACTACAAACAACACTGGATAGAATTATGCTTGCTTTAGTCATACAGATATCTATAGGGTTAGAGGATTTGCTGGTTTAGGAGTTTAAAGCTGGCCTAGGTGTGGGAACCTCGGCTGGTCCGAGGGATCGGAATGCAAGCAGATAACCATGTATCCCTGAAGAGGCTGGGAACTACTGAGAACAGTGGAGGCAAGAAGATAAGGACCTGCCAGAAGAAACTGCTAGACCACCAGAAGGAACACGAAGGAAGTGTCTTGAAGTTACAGCAGAGAGTAAAAGTTGTGCAGTCATGAACTGTTGATCCTTGACTGAACCAATCATATATAGACGCATATGTTTAAGAAAAAGTATAAAAAGGATTGTTAGAATAATAAAAGTGTCTTCTTGCTCACAAGCTTCTGTGTCATGTCCATCTCAACAGCGGCACTTGGTAACCCCAACGTGATCACGCACAATGGGACCCAGGGAGGTGGGTAGAGCCATGGAGACAGAGCCCAGCGTAGCAGAGAGCAGCGAGGAGAGCTGCCAGAGCCAGCTTTAAAGAAACAAGACACCTGGATGAGGTGAGCTGCTGGGAACATGGGTACTTCATTAAGTAAGGAAGATGGAGGTTTTTGAGCCTGGTCTGTGCAGTTGCCACGGATGTTGCCTGTACCGGGGTTTTAAGAGACGACTTGGAGGTCGTACTGGTGGCAACACTTGGCTGAGCTACAAAAGCTCCTACAGACCTTTCTGCTGGACAGAGTGAGCAGCCGAGGTTCCCACACCTAGCTGTCTCAGATTCTACTTTGAACAGTGTTATGTGTTGCATTCCTCTGCTACCCCTCTCTTCATTATTTACTGCTGAAAAACTTGTAACAGTAGTGTTCTTACTTGTTACTTACTTGATTATCGTATGCTCATCATGCACAGGAATCAGGATGTTTCAAATATATGCTACATACTAAATTACAGTGTTTTGTTTTGTTTTGTTTTGTTTTTTTAATAGAACTTCCTTTATATATTGGTTACTAGATACAAAACCCCTCAAAAATTGTGGACTTCTTTATACATCAATAATGATTTTTGCTTCTGTACATCTCAGCTAAGCACAAGCAGTATAAAATGCTCAAAGAGTCAGACACTTCTCTGTTAACTGCCTGTCTGAAGTAGCTCAGCAATCATTCCATTCTAAAAAAAGCTGGAATAAGGGATACTTAAAAATTTCCTTCAGGCAGTAAATATGTGATTTACTAAAATGGGAAAGAACATTATTTTTTTTTTAAAAAAAAAAACCATTTGCTTTTATACAATTTTTAGGTATTTTTAATATTACTTACATTGTAACATAAAGGGATTTTTTTTTGCATTCTGTGTTCCTGAATATTGATGGTACAGTAACAGTTTGGAACTAGATGACAGCTTTTAAGTGTAACACCTGTTTTTAGTTGGTAATCCTCTCTTATTGCCCCAGGAAAGTGCTGCCCTTTTCTCAGCAGCCCTCCTGCTGATGTCACCTGTGCTGGTGACAAAGGCTCTTGGAGCCTTGCTCCTCCTGTACTTGGTTATTAGCAATAAGAAGTGAACCTCAGCTGGATTTGCAGCCCTTTCCATGGTGCAGAGGGACAGGAGGATCTTTCACTGTTCCTATTTCTTAGTTTGCTTCCATTAAGGGGTCTAGAAACTGTTTTGGATAACTGAAGCCCTTTCAGCCCTGTAAATAGAAACATTCCAGCAGGCAACTCCTTGTTTTACAGACATGATGTAGAATCAAGGCCTTGATTTTGTACTGGAGGATTTCACTCAATCATTGAGATTGAAAGGAACCTCTTGAAATCCTGTGGTCCAGTATTGCTTAATGTAATGTCTACAGCAAGTTGACCAGGACTGTGTCCAGTTGGCTTTTGAATCCCTCCAAGTATAGAGAGTCCACAACCACTCTGGGCAACCTGTGCTTAGTCTCCCTCACAGTAAAAAAGTTTTTTTGTGTGTTCAGACTGAATTTCTTTTTTTCTGTTTGTGTCTACTGTGTCTTGCTTTCTCAGTGAGAAGAGTCCATCTCCCTCATCACCGTTTCCTTCCTCTCATCACGTATTTATGCACATTGGCAAGATCCTCTGGAGCCTTCTCTCCTCCAGGATAAGCAGTCCTATCTTACTTAGACTTTCCTCATACAAGAGAGGCTTTGGTCCTGTAACCATCTGAGTGGCCCGGGGCTGGACTTGCTTCAGTATGTCCATCTCTGTTTTGCAATGGGGGGCCCAGAACTGGAAACAGCACTCCAGATGTGGCCTCATCAGTGCCAAGCAGAGGGGAGCAATCACTCCCTTGACCCACTGGTGATGCTTTTCCTAGTGAAACCTGGAAGGCTGTTGCTCTTCTTTGCAGGAGAGCAAAATCAGATTTGTTTCGTACTCAAAAAACAGCACCAGGCTGAGCAAAGGAAGACTTACCCAGCCATCAGTCCTCTGACCAGCTGTTGAGAAAGCTGTTATACAGAGTTGAAAGCATATTCTGCAACATGAGCTGATTTCCAGATGCAGTAAGGCTTATACTCATTCATCTTGCTGTCAGGACACGCCACACAGGACAGAAAGCAGCTCAGCAAGCAGAATATAAGCCCCAGGTGGCAAAGCCTGAGAAATGAGTTAAATATAACTCTGTGAGATAGCTCCAATGGCCATAGCAAATAGGGCTTTTATGTTAGCCTGAGAGAAGATTATGTTTGAGGGTTCTTTCTCCTTTTTTAGTGGCTGTTTATGAGACAAAATATTTATTCTTCATTTTCAAATGTAAAGAAAGAGAACCATACGGTGGAAGCAGATTGTTTTTCCTGGTGCCGTGGTTTGGGGTCAGGGCAGCCCCCAGAACTGTAACGGATGCTCTCTATGAACCCCCTTCTCCACCCCCAAAAAGGAAAGAGAAAGGGAATAAGGGAGAGAGAGATGAAAAGAAAAGAAAAGAAAAGAAAAGAAAAGAAAAGAAAAGAAAAGAAAAGAAAAGAAAAGAAAAGAAAAGAAAAGAAAAGAAAAGAAAAGAAAAGAAAAGAAAAGAAAAGAAAAGAAAAGAAAAGAAAAGAAAAGAAAAGAAAAGAAAAGAAAAGAAAAGAAAAGAAAAGAAAAGAAAAGAAAAGAAAAGAAAAGAAAAGAAAAGAAAAGAAAAGAAAAGAAAAGAAAAGAAAAGAAAAGAAAAGAAAAGAAAAGAAAAGAAAAGAAAAGAAAAGAAAAGAAAAGAAAAGAAAAGAAAAGAAAAGAAAAGAAAAGAAAAGAAAAGAAAAGAAAAGAAAAGAAAAGAAAAGAAAAGAAAAGAAAAGAAAAGAAAAGAAAAGAAAAGAAAAGAAAAGAAAAGAAAAGAAAAGAAAAGAAAAGAAAAGAAAAGAAAAGAAAAGAAAAGAAAAGAAAAGAAAAGAAAAGAAAAGAAAAGAAAAGAAAAGAAAAGAAAAGAAAAGAAAAGAAAAGAAAAGAAAAGAAAAGAAAAGAAAAGAAAAGAAAAGAAAAGAAAAGAAAAGAAAAGAAAAGAAAAGAAAAGAAAAGAAAAGAAAAGAAAAGAAAAGAAAAGAAAAGAAAAGAAAAGAAAAGAAAAGAAAAGAAAAGAAAAGAAAAGAAAAGAAAAGAAAAGAAAAGAAAAGAAAAGAAAAGAAAAGAAAAGAAAAGAAAAGAAAAGAAAAGAAAAGAAAAGAAAAGAAAAGAAAAGAAAAGAAAAGAAAAGAAAAGAAAAGAAAAGAAAAGAAAAGAAAAGAAAAGAAAAGAAAAGAAAAGAAAAGAAAAGAAAAGAAAAGAAAAGAAAAGAAAAGAAAAGAGCTTTAATACTACCACTAGTAATAATAGTAATAATGATAATAGACTATGTACAAATATATACAGAAGTAGTACTGAACCCAGCTCCCCCCTGATGGCAACACGTCACTGTCACCCCCAGCTGGGGAGCAGCCCCTGGGAAGAGGGTCCCAGGCTGGAAGAGGTTTCTGCTTAGATCACCTCTGCTGAATTAAAGGACCTTGGAAGCTCATTTCTAATGTAACGTGTGATTGCTTATTACCTGTGTATCTACATTTGAGTAGAAACTCAGAGACTCTATGTCATAGCTGTTCTTCCTTGTCTGTGAGCTATATAAACAAGTGCCACATTGCTTCTAACTTTGGTTTTCATAAGCATCAAGGAAAAGTAAGTAAGTAGGTAAAAGAAGAGAATTGGTTACAGATCACTATGAATGGACTAATTTTGGAGATCAAGGAGTGGATGTAAAAGTGATGAAGGGTAAATAGTGTCCTTGATGCTAAGAACCATGTATGTAGAAGAACCATGTCCCTAAGCATTACTGATTTTGTCTAGGTGGAGGGTGTTACGTATATATATTTTACTTTTATTAACTAGTGGACACAATGAGCATTTATGATTCCTTTAGTCAAATTTTATGCTGGCTCTGAGAAAATATATGATGCCTATTGGCATAGGGACAACTGTCTGTTTCATATCCTGGTTTATGTGTACACGTTGTAATTTGAGAATAACTATTTGTTCCCCCCCATTCATTCTATCTAAGAATATTAATTACTGAAATTTTATAAAGCTTAATTTGAGTTACTTCAGAGTGTAATAATTACACTTTCTTTCACTGTCAGTGTTTGACATTTTTGAATTTGGATTCCAAAGAGAAATTTCTAGTGTGAGTGGTCTAAGGTCTCTGACATACTTCTCGTGTGCATGATTTTTCTGACAAATACTCATTGTGCAGCTTTCACAAAAATCGCAATGAAATGAATTCCATTCTAGTAAAAGAGAAAAGTGAAGTGAGGATCATACCAACAAAATGACTAAAATGGCTAAAAAAAAATGAAAACTTTTTGTTCCATTAAAATTAATTGGTTGTTGATAGGTGATGAAAGTGTTCTCTTAACTTACACAAGAAGAAAAATATATGGCTGAAGGTAAATTGTAAGATAAAAACAGGTTGAATGTAATTTAACATTTATCTTGTAGACCAAGGACTTTGAAAGTCAATAGATGTCTCTATACTCTGCAGAGGAATTTAGATTTCCCTAGACGTTTATGTTCTTTGAATTCTGCAGTGTTACATATATACATGTTTCAGTTTGGCTGGTAGCCATGGTAAAACATGCCAGAAAGTTATATAATTTATGCAAGGGCTTTCAACCACTCCATTTCCTTTATTATCAGAAAAGAAACTCACCTTTAAACATGTGAATTGGGAAATAGATTTTGTGTAGGAAATCATTGATTTTTTTCCCTTTGATGACACAGGATGTTGAAAAGCGAGCATGGCTCCTGCCTTAAGGTAAAGGGGAATTTTTACCAAAGTGTTTTCCACTGTAGCTGCTTTCATTCTTACGAAGAACACCTTAAATCTTTTTATCTGTGTTTCACTGTCATAAGGCAGGGTGAATATTGTGCCATCAGCACAGGCTTTACTGACTTCTAAATAGCAGTGCAAGCCTTTTCTAGTCCACATCAAAGATGCCATCTGCTAACAGTGATAGTCATGCTTACAGTACTCTCTGGGTTGTAACTAAACAAGAATTCAACAGAAACAATGGGGGCTGGGCTTCAAATGTTTCTGGTTAAAAGAGTCTATCTACTATGTTAAAAAGGGAACGAGTTCCTGGGAAGATACACAAGAAGTGATATTTTTATATGGGTTCCTCTGAATGAGCAGACTCACTCTTTATGTCTCCTTTACGGACATAAACCTAAGCCAGTCAGTAAACTGCTTGGAATTTCCGTTCAAGTTTTCCTTTTCATTGTAGTCTACCAGATTTTCCTTGGTTTATACACAAGATCTAGTTCGCTTTGTTTTGCTGTTTATTTGCCTGACAATATAGTCTTTTCATATTTTGTTTACCGTACAATTATAATAAATGAAGTACTTCTATCTTTCATGCTTTTAAAAAACACATTATTTCACTAGCGTTGTTACGAATGCTTTAGTGATTTGTGCCTAACTCTGGTGAGTTACCTTAAAGTGAGGGTTTTTTTGATGTATAACAAAGCTTTCTTAATGGAAATACAAATAAAGAAATGTTCTGACATTCTCTGATACTGTAAACACTCATTGACTTTCCATGGTATATTAAAGGAAGATAAATCTTTCAGTTAGTTACTAAAATCCCTAATGGATTGTAGGTTGTTCTATTTCACAGGACTCCTCTGTTTTCACTGAGCTTTTTATTTATTTATTTATTCATTAATATGAAATTGTTTATAATAGTCTTTTGAAACTCTATTGTACACATAGCAGTGAAAAATGGGATAACAGTACTATATACGATACTTTCAAATAAGTTTACTTTAGTGTGAACTCATTGAAGCAGAAATATTGTCTCCATTTGTTCCCATCCAGGAGTGGCAGAGGCTGCTTGCACTGGGAGCAATTTCATATTACCTCTAGAAATATCAGTCCAGGTCAAAGACTTTCTAACATGTTGACTGTCCTGGACATCTAATAAGCTTTAGTTTTCCTCATCTGTGACAGTATTTCCATTCTATATTTTCTGTTTAATCAGAATTCCATGCACCTGCCCATATTTGGGCACAGAACTGAGTGGGTTATATTTTACCCATAGCATTCTGCAATAATTTCAGTTTATGTGCCTGTACCTATATCTTCAACTTGATTTCATCCTTGTCATGGTGTGACAAAAAACCAATTTTTTTACAGAAAAGCAAGACCTAAAATTCTTTAATTTTTAAATAATGTCTCTTTAGTCTCTTACTGAATCCCCAAATGAAGCAAAGAAAAATCTAAAATTAACTGAGCTACTGAAAACTCTGAATTATTTTTGTTTGCATTGGTTCTCATTAATTTTTCCTCAAGCTACAAATCATTGTGTGACTCAGAGAGCTCCCCTCAGTGCCAGCTCTGCTCTCTCTGCTCATTCTAACAGGTAACTAGGCAGTTCAGTCATGGATGACACTTCCAGAAAGTAGATACAAACCTCACAATGTTGTGAAAAGGACCAAGGGCTGGTGACAGTGTATTGCAGAACAGAGGAGAGAAGCTGATGTTAATCAATGTGGCATAAGGTTTGAAAGGAAAGAACACACCAGTGGGTAGAAGCCTCAGAAGGATTTAGGATCTTTCTGATTCTGTGCATATAGCATTAAATTAATTAATGCTTAATGTCCTGTATAATTTAATTGTTATGGTTGCCTTTATAGCTTAGCAATTAAAAAACATTTAATAAGTCATTTGTCACATTATTAGACCTCACCTGAAACCACCAAGTACATAAATAAAGCATTCTTTTAGCTTCATTTTACACTTCTGATGCTGAAGTAGAAACGGTGTCACTCTACAAAGCGTATGACCTCTGTGCAATGATCATCTATTGTTCAAAAATTGTTTGAAGTCTCAAAACCTTCCTCAGAGCTCTTCAGAAGAGTAAAGAAAAGTTCTAAATACAGGTACAACTCTAATTAAGAACTTGCAGACGCAGTGGGAGTAAAAGGTCAGTTTTGTCTTTGCAAAAGTTTAACAGCAGGACATTGTGGCTGTGCACTTGGACTGTTATTTATTTTGCTTATAGAACATATTAGTAACCTCAATCAATCCGAAGCATGAGGGCTAGTGTGGCCAACTGCCAAGTTTTGAGGAATTTCCTGCCGCTCTGCAGACAAGCTAGGACCCCATATGAGCGATGCGATGAACAGAAGTGTCCCTCAGGTCTGGCCAGATGCCGTAGGGTCAGAAGGTGAAAGCTGCTACTTAGGAAGCTTTGCAATAGCGAGGACAGGAAAAGAGAAGGCTAAAACAAGGTCAGTGATGTGAACCGGTCACATTTTTGGAGATCAGTACTAAGATAAATACAAGTATTCACTGTGGGCATAAACTAAATAACAGTGCAAAAATAAAATGCCAGAAAAAATGCAAAACAAGGCATATGGTTGTTAAGCCTTGATACTTTCAAAGGTGTCTGTGAATTCAGTTTTAAAGGAAAAGGCAGCTTTTTGCAGCTCTGTTTTCCACATGGTTTTTGCATAAGAAATGTCTAAGCTTTGTGTTAGTCATATTTAGCAAAAAGAACCTGCAATGATTAGTTGCCTTTTTCTTTTATGAGGAAATTATGCTTTTACTAACTTCTGCCCTAAAACTTCTTCAATATAGTGACAGATTTAAAAGAAAAGAAAGATAAAAGATACAAAAAGCTCCCAACAATACTCAACTGAGAAATGTGTGGTTGGTTCTGCAAGTAGTATCTTTAGAGATATTACTTCAGCTGCTCTAATCGTTTTGCACGTGTTAAGGCCTTCGTGTGATCTTTTTTTTCTTTTTGTACTGTGAGCTTGTTCTTGATTTTTTTGTGATCAGTAGCCCTGTGGGATGTTCCAAAACCACTTGCATCTGTTTGGATCTCCAGCAACAAGTACTCGACAGGAGAGAAGATGCTGTTATATAGTAGGAGAAAACAGAGGCATTGTCACTGTAGTGGTACAATTCTTGCCGGCTCTTGAGCCACTCAGTACATGATGTGTCTCCCCCTCCTTGGCGCCCACAATAATCCATTAGAAGGACAGATACAAATTGTGAAAGGCAGAGGGCCAGAGCATCAAGGTGCCCCCCTTGATATACCTGCTTCTGCTTCCTCTATTCTTTGGGAACAATAATGACAATCAATTGACCTTCTGACAGCCTAGTACACCTGTACTTGGACCATGGCCCAAAGGTGGGGGATACAGAACCCCAAAATCTAGCAAGTTTTGGGCATGCATAACTGGTGGAAAGTACCAGAATTTTGTATCATCTGAGCTAGGCTGAAATGCAAAAGTACCTGACAAAAGCTGGTTATTTCAGACCCTATAAACAATCCTGAGACCATTTGAGCTCTCCTGAATTGCAGTGGCCTGTGACTAAGCCTCTTGCACTTCAGGTATTCCCTTGCTGGCCTGTGATCCTCGTCCAGGATCACTGGAATTGTCCAGGCCATTTCTACCTATTTGTGTGTATGCTTGTATTTTTTTGTGATTATAAATATACACACAGTTTGATTTAAGATGCCCTGTAGTAAGTTAATGTCATTCTTGTTATTCTCAAGTTTGTAGTTAAAATGCTGCATATTTTATTGAGTCACCTGCTAATAGTTAAATTGGTTAATCATAAAGTGGTGCTAACATTCAATCATTTGATTTTCCTCATACTGTTAGATTTTGAATTGTTGTTACTTTGTAACTGTGTCAAACATGTTCAGGGGCTCTGATAGATGTCATGTGTAAGAATATTCACCACCTAAGCACTTCCTATGGATTTAAGGTATATTTTATAATCATAACTAAATAATTCTAAATGTGTACTTTTTGGGGAACATTTCATGATAAGTAGAAAATAATCCCAGATTAAACATGAGAGACATACATAATGTCAATTTAAAATAAAAGAGATAGTCTTTTCTGCCTGATTTATCATCCAGGACTTTTGTCTAGACTTTTTTTACAGCAGAAATTTGAAACTTTTATCACTTTAACTAGTAAAAAATCTTGGTTTAGTACATTAATGATTCCAGGCAAATTAAACCATGATTGTTCTTTTTTGTGATTAAATATTAAAAACAAATCCTGAGAAGTGTAGCATAATATATCTAAACCTAAGATTCAGAAAAAGATGTCTTAGCTGTGGGTTCTGTGTGTGTGTTTGTGCATGATTGTTAGCACAGATGATTCAGTCTCATTTAAGAATGGGTAAAATAAGAAGAACAAAGAAAGGGCTGTGGAATGATATTTCAGTGATTATAAAATCAGAGGGATGTGTTTTCCTTCATCTTTCATGAAAAGAAATAATTAAAAATGGGAAGAACTGACCTCCAGATTTTGGTGCAACCTAAAGAATCAGTTGCAAAGTTTCATTAAAAGGAAATGTAACGATAAACAGCCTCAGCAGCTGCTACAGAGCCTTTTGCAGGGTTTACCATACTCCCCAGGGAGAGAAAAAAAATCACATCAGAAGGAAACAAGATGAGAGATGAGGAGAAAGTAAATGTGTTTCTCAAAAAATGGGTCCCCATATGCTGCTGTGCATAAGTAAGTCAGTAGATAAAAATCATGGTAATTTTGATCTCTCCTCTTTCTTGGAATCATTTATTTGTTTACTGAATTTAATTTGGGGCTCCTAATTCATGGGAAATTTCAGTAGCAGAACTACTTTTAAATTCTTTCTTTAAACAAGCCTTGAAAGGCCTTCGTACAGAACTTACTGCATCAAAGAGATGTCCTCAAATGAGGTGTGTTGCCAGCAGAGCTGTCATCATACAGCATGATAGTAACATAATAAATATTCATTGGTAAACTGTTGCAGATCTGTGAATAAAGTGAGAGTAAGTTTTATCCATGTTTAAAATGCCAAATTCTTCACATTAGTAAAAAATATTGTTTCCTTCAGATGTGTTTTTCTGCACATCCTTTGGTTCTTAAGGACAATGATGTTGAAGGAGAATAGGACTAACCTAGGGGTTGAGACCTGCAGTGCTCTGTGTTACTTTACTGTGTATCCCTCAGTAAGTCACCTAGGACTAAACTCTAGGAAATACCTGTCAAAAGTTTGGTAGAGAGTTCCCATTTTAGCAGTAATGCAGCAAAAGTGTATTTGCATTTATGCAGGCAATTCACAAAATAAAAACCTCAGATGATGCCTAGCCTTGGGCAGCTATTTGAAAACAACAACAAAAACACCCCTTGTTCCTAATCTTGCTGAGGGCAAGCTGTGCTTACCTGTGTTTTGCCAAGGGCTTTGCTGCTTTGCTGTCAAGAGATGTAGCATAAATTCTCCATGACACCATGCTGGCAGCATGGGAGTTTCTCTCCCATTTGATTGCAGTAGTTTTGTGCGCCCATTTTGTGGCCATGGCAAGACCGTGGTGTGCCTTTACAGCAGCAGAAAGCAGATGAGAGATGGCAGGAGGCACTCCTTTCAACAGTTCACTCATCTCAGGAAATCCAGGAGGGTGTTTTCATGAGCAGTTTTAAATGATAGGTGTAGTAGACTGTAGAACCGAAACAGGATTAAAATAAACCAGCAGGATTAAAATAAACAGCTGATGAGATGGATGTTCTTAGTTTTATCAGTGTCTGGTTCAAGAACAGGAGCCTTATAGGAACCGTATGATACAGATTACATATATCCCAAGTTGCTCCATGTCTATCCATGTTGCTCCTTATCTTATTGTAATTCATCACCTGGCTCTACAGCAGCAGGAGTGAAAGATGCTGTGTGGAGTCCAGTGGAATTTATCCTGAACACCAACCAGGGAGCTCATAAATTCAAGTCTCAGTTCATTGCTCCCTGAGGCAGATATGTCACTCCAATCTGGGAAAACAACTGTAGAAATACAGCCTTTCTGCAAGTTACCTTCAAACTGAAAGGAAAGGTATTTCAGAAGTGATGGTGTCTGCTCTAAAAGCTGGACCCATGTGCCAGACGGATAAGAAGGAAGCAGAGAAGGACCATGAGGTGTGGCACCACAACAAATCTGCCATGTACCATGGGATCCCATGTTTTCTCTGCAGCACACAACTGTGGTACAGCTTCTCACTCTCCACCATTAACTTCGCAGGGTGGCTGCCAGCAGGGGAAAACACTCTGGTACTTAATTCTGGTTTTGTATTTTCCTTTTCTGCCCCTGTTCCCATGCCAGAGCAGGCAATGAAGAAATGTTCGTTAATAATCTTATGTAATGGAATAGTACATAACCCTAAGCATACACTAAATAACAAAGAAAAATAAGTCATTTGTGGCCCAGTGGATTTTGTAGTCCTGTGGTATTGCTCAGTATGTAAGTCAGAAGAGTATCAACGGACAAAATGCAGCATAAACATTAAACATTACTTATTAGGTAGAATTTTACAAAATCAAGTAACACATAATCTGAATTTTAAGGAGATTTACAGTTTAAAACTAGAAATATTAAGGTATGGATGCAGAGAAAAAAACACTACTTCAGTACCACCAGGGAAACAAGTACCACTTTAGCTACTTTAACTTACAACCACATTCCTTTCTCAGAATTGTCATTTCAACATTGCTTTAAGATCTGCAATGCTATTCTGAAAGTCCAATTGTTTATCTAGCCATATCATAATGAGTTTCCACTGTGAGAAAATCTGTAGGTTTTCAAATTGTTAATATAATAGATATATACTAGTTAGATACACACTTAATATACAAGTTTTTAAAGAAAAAAGCCATATAATCCATTATTTTTTAACAGGAAATAACATACCTATACTTAGTATAAACAACATTGCCACTGCATTGAGATAGGGCACAGAAAAAAAAAAAAAATTAAAATCTGACAGTGAGAATCAGAGAATACACAGAGAGAAGATGTAGTAATGCCACAATAGAAGAGAAGGATGGTGGAATTATTGCTTGTGGTTCTCTATTTATTCTGTTACATACTCTATTACTCAGATAATCCTAACTTTGTATTTTACAGCACTAGTAGTAGTAACACTTTTGCTGCATCACAATGCCTGTGTATTTTTAGACTTGAAAATCCTTATTGGTCAGTTGAGGGACTGAGGTGGCACGGGAGGTGTTTTCACGCTGCTTGAGTGTGTAGCTATTATTGTCAGCCTCTCTGGTGGGATAAGGTTGCTGATTAGAAACTGAAGAATCTGCTCAAAGGAACCATAGGAATAATGAACACTGGGAAATCTCAGGCTGAGATGTGTTAGCTGCTATTCAGGGACTCAAAGTAAAGTCCATTAACAAGCACTTACTGGTAGATGTGTGCCCAGGGCCTGATAACCTTCAAATTTAAGAATGTATTAAGGGACTATTGCCTACATTAATAATAGAAGAAGAAACAATTTTAAGCAATATCCAGAATGTGTCAGTAAGGTGTGATTGTTCCAGGGTCTGCATTATCCTACATGAAAATAATCCTCGATAGCCTTCCCATTTTATCAGGGAAGATTTAGTCCCTGTCAGAGGGCTTCTGAACCCCTGGAATTGGCAACAGACAAGACCTGGGTGAGAGGCTTCCTTTGCTTCTGTAGGGAACATGATAGCTTGCCCTAACAGGGAGTAAACACGAAGTTATTCATCCTCTGATGTGGTGAACATCTTCACACACTGGAAATTAAAGGTCCTAGCCATGGTTGAAAACTGGTTTGGATGATGAAGCAGATATTGTTTCTAGAGAAAACACCTCAAATAAGAAAGTACTCAGTTTTTGGGCTTGATCCAATTTTAAAGAAAGACAAGGAGAAGCTTTCCAGTGGCTGCACTTGGAGCAAGATCAACCCTCTCATGTTTCCTGACCTTTCAATTTTTGTTCTTTCCTTCCAGCTCTTTTGTCCATATTTGCTTTATTCTAAGCTGCATATAAAAGCAAAGGCTGGGATACTTCAGTGAAGAGATCTTGCCACCACACGAAGCAAAGCTGACTCTAATGTTCATTTATCTCTGTACATTAAAACCTTCAGTTATAATTAGCAGGCAATCTGCATGTGTGAGGAATTTCAGGAGTGGAGGATTACACTCATAGAAGGGGATTCTTCCTTTCAAGTCGGTTGCACTGTTTTTCTAATCCATTGTTTAGCCTTTAATTGATCTACTTTTGAATTAATTGACATTGACTGCAATCCTTTTGTTCTCTGCTCTGTTGCAGCTGTAGCCAGCACACATCTTGATTGTGCCTAGAGTAAACCTGATCTTTTGTTTCCCAGGGAAGTGAAGTCTTAATCCAAAGCCTTTCAGTGTTCTTTGTCTTCTCTCATTGAGTATTTCATTTGACTTAGGAACAGAGGGCTGTTAGCTTCATAACCAGGAGATCATTTGTTTTCCTTAAAAAATAGTAGCTATCTGCCATTAGTGCTGCTGCAACTGCTAGCTATGGATATGAGACTATTTCATATTTAAATCAGTTGTGAAAATGAGTTAGTTATGAATAATACCTTGAAAGTTTCAGTGAAGAGAAAACATGCCATTCTGCTCTTATGTGGCTTAATAGAGTAAGGTAAAGCTCAGCACTGTATGTGTTTTTTCTTTTTTTTTTTTGTTTTTTTTTTTTTTTTTTTTTTTTTTTTTTTTTTTTTGTTTGTTTGTTTGTTTTTTTTTTTTTTGGTTTTTTTTTAAAGATATTGCAATTATTTTTATCCTGACTTGGAGAATGCCTGAAGCAGCATTCCGCTGTACAAAGGGAGTGGGCTGTGCAATTCTATCAGTATCTTAGCATTAAAGCCCTTCTGACAAATATTTGAGGCTCTTGCACAGCATATTGAGTTTCTGCTGTTTGAGTCATACTTTGAGCTTATTGTCCAGCATCTATGGCTTTCAAATCTGTTAAAGTTGGAAGCTCATAATAGTAATATTGAGCTCTTGTACTTGTCATCAAAAATGTCTCTTTGGTTCATTGATAAAGAACAAGAGCCACTGAGAGGCTAAATCTATCACTATCACATGAGAAGTCACCAGCAGAGCCAGAGAGAAAAGAGGCTCAAGTCACGTCTTCTAGCCAGAAGACTCCACTTACTTGTTACCTCTCTAGTGATTCATAGAATCATAGAAACATAGAATCATAGAATCCTTTAGGTTGGAAGGGACCTCCAAGATCATCAAGTCCAACCATTGAGCCATTAGGGCTCTAAAGTCCTCTGCTAAAACAGATCAGAATCTGTCATGACTGGAAGGGACCACAAGGATCACCCAGTTCCAACCCCTCTGCCATGAGCAGGGACACCTCCCACTAGATCAGGCTGCCCAGAACCTCATCCAGCCTGGCCTTAAAGACCCCCAGGGATGTCAGTATGGTAAAGAATCTTTTGGTGGGAAACTTAAATTTAAGTGTTCAAAACCAGTGGTGAGTATTCTTTCTGTGGCTTTGCTCTACTTTTTTCCTACACTTTTTCACTTTTGTTAGTGAGGTCAAAGATTATTTACACCAAACAAATATTGTTCCTCTGTATTTTTTCCCCAACTTGTCTGTTCCTCTTGCGCAGGATACCTTCTCTGTTTTTTGACTTCAGACTTCTCCATGGAAACCGATTAAGGAGTTGTCACCTTCCTTGCCTGGCAGGATAAAATACCAACTGATGTTCCCCAGTATGGTAGACCCTCCAAAAATCATATCCTAGGGATGTTGACTTTCTATCAAGTTTAAATGAGAGTAAAATTCATTGTGATTTCAAATTTTACAACAGAAACTAACGGTGATTATGGCTACACCTTTCTAGCTTCTTTTCTTTCTTCCTGTTTTCCTTCCATCTCCTGACTTGACGTTCTTCACTCTGAGAGGCTTGATCTCAGTATTTATCTCTGCATGGGGAGACTTTCCATGATAACATTTCAGTACAGCTCTTGTATTTAACCAGTTGGTGTTATTGCTCCAGGTGCTTCTGAGCGATACATCATTAACACATCAGGGAGTCTGCTGTAAGACCTACTGCCTCTGTCACAGAGTCTTCAAGGAAGCCAGTAACTGTGCATCTTCTTTTCAGAGGGCAATAGTAGTCAGGTTTAAAAACAGAGAAATGTGATTTTCAAGTCCCTTGTATGAGTTAAAGAGCACTCCACTGACTGAGGCTTCCATAAAATGCACTGCCAGCTTTATGTACAAGATCTTTCTTAACAGAGGGGAGGCTTCTGTATTTAGTTACATCGTGGGTACACCCAGGCACTTCACTCATATATATGTGCTCTCTGTGTGTGTATTTTGGGTCATGCAGGTGTTGCCCTCATGCCAGGTAAGCCATGTCATCTAGCAGGGCATCCTGCAAGGTAGAACACCTCCTTGACTCTGCTAGACTCTTTGTGCTCTCTGATGAAATAGATGTCAAACAGGGCTATGCCTATGGGGGGTTCAGGTTCTACACAGAAACACCAGAGAAAATAAAACCTTTTAGGTACACTCAAACTGAGTATCTGAGGAGAAAAGAAAAAAAAAAAAAAGTGGAGAGGATTCATTTATTCATCATGTAATGTATCAGTGGAAGTCAAGCCAAGGGTTCATTTTATCGTAGTCTGTAAGAATAACAAAATGTAGTTTAATTTCTAAATTACATATTATTTTGAAAATGGATTTTTTTTCCTTTTTTTTTTTTTAATGTGGTCAAATACTGGAAGAGTTCCAGATTCTTTTTCTTTCCTCACTGGAAGATTTTGCAGAGTTTGACTCCAAATTACAAACTCCTCCAGTCATCTTGAACATCTATTTTTTATTAATATGTTTACATATATTTATATATTTACTATTCACTCTACTTCTGAAGTGGAGAATGTTCAGAGTACGACAGGTGAAAACCAAGACATGAGAGGAATAAAAGTTTTTAGTGTTCCTGTTTATTTTTAAAAAAGAATTGCCTCCCAAAATACACTGCCTTATGTTCAGTAGAGGTTTCATTGTGTTTTGGCAAAATCTAATTTTTCCACTCTCTGGCAAAGCCCTATTTTAAAAACATTTCCATGTGTCTGTAAATAGCACAAACCCCATAGTTAGTACTGACCTTTTTATACCTCCTTATCCCTTCATTCTGGAGCAGAGTCTGTGATTTTGGAGTTTTTACCGTTGCACGGTCAGCATATCTACCCTCAATTTTCAGAGAAGTTTCTTTAGCTGGCGTAAGTGTGTGTTTCTGTTTCTCTCTCACATCCTTCATTTCTTTGTTTCAGTGGAGAGGGAAAGGCAGAGAACTGAGATTACAAATAAACAAAACAAAACAAAACAAAACAACGGCGGTTTTACTAAGTAGAAATTAATTTTATCATGTGTAAGAATTGCTGTTGAACAAAGTGTAGGTAAGTGAGCATTGGAAGATGCAGAGTCTGGTACAATAGGCTTGAGTGAAGAAACAGAAATAATGATTCTGAAAAATTTTCTTCTCATGTCTCTTCTTGTCATTCTTCTCTCCTACAGGTTATTGATATAGTCCTGAGGAGCTGGTGAGCTGTTAATAGTGCTTGCTTTTTTTCCCTAAAATGTAATTCACTGAAGATGGAGAGAACAGTAATACTAAAAATATAACAGGTAAGCAGAATTCTGAACTGAATGAACTTTAAAATCCTTCTCCAAAGGACTGCAAAATGAGTTTCTTAAAATGCTGTATTGTGAGAGATAGGGTAGTACAGTCTTCGTTTTACTGCACATCTAGCATGGAGAGAAAGCTACTTAATTTGCTATTTTGCCCTGAGGGTCACTGGTAAAATCAAATGTATTATGCAGTCTTTAACTGTAAAATATATATAAAAAAATTTACTGCAAACAGTCATAGAAATAGGTGAATGGATTTTTTCCTTCTGCTTCCTTTTGTTTATTCCTGACTTAAGAGGTCCACTAATATGGAAACTGCATGTGGAAGTTTTCATTTTTTTGAACAAATATATTTTAAGTGATTCTTGGAGTTTGTTTTGGACAAACCTTCCAAGGCTGTGTTTAGGTTACACTAACAGATGTCATATTCTAAAGTATGCATATATGCCAAAAAAGAGGTACTCTCAGAGGTGAAGTTAGACCTGTGGTTCAATATTTTGCTGCCTGGGAGACATGACATCAGTGAAGGTACATATGGCTGCAGGGAAGATCTTGTCTTTACCGGCAGTGATTTTTGCCTGTGGTATTTCCTGCCATGTGAGGACCAAGCTAAAATCTGCAAAGATAAACAGAACAATTAAAAGGGGAGGACAAATCCCAAGAACAGATTGAAAAGTAGTTTTTTATTTTCCTTCTATTTTTATTTTTTATTTTTTTTTTCACAGAGCTTTATTCTTTTATTGAAGAGAAACAAGAGGAAACACTCAGATTTTTGAACCCTCTCTGGTAATAACAATGTTAAACACATTTTCATCACAAGCACATTTTCTGTCTACCCACACAAGAGGAAAAGTAAGCTTGTTTTGGAATTTCATAACCTACTTTGCTGCTCCAGTTGGTTTATGTTCAGATCCCTCTACTATCCAACAGTCTATTATAATTTGTTTTATTATTTGATGGCTTTTGCTCTGTAGCTTCAGATGATATACAGTATTGGAAAAAGAAATCCATTAAGCATGCAGTGTTCAATTAGCAAACCCTTGTATTTTTTACTTCTTTGTTACAATATATGGCAGACTTACCAAACGCCAGCAGTAGTTAGTGAGAGTTTAAATTCTAGGAGCTATTGCGCTCAACATCTCCCTGGGTTTGGCCCTCTGGCAAACACCATTGTGTTTCTGAAGAGCTCCCTCTTGTTCTGTTCAATTTTCCCACTTCTCCCGCCCTCCTATGGTTATCTCCACCTCCCCCCCAAAAGCTTTTCCTTTAAATTAAACAAGTATTTTACAAGAAAATAGCAACTGAATATTTTATTTAAAACTGTTTTTTTAAACACTAGCTGCTATGAGCTGGGTCTGCTGCTGTGCTTTGCTGACCAACCCACTTGCTGTCCCATTGAGTCCTTCTCTGAGTGGTCCTGGAGGAGGTCAGTGACGAGCACAGGTCCTGGAGATCCTTACCCTGAGGCAGGTACATGGATGAAGTGTTTTCTCAATTCACCAGACACAACACAAAAGAGCATGTTGGGGTAACCGCCCTCTAGTCTCATAGTAGTTGCGTATGTCTTTTCTGCATTTGACCTCAGTCCTGGCTGCTCCCCATTGCTTCCCCAAAGTGCTGGTGGGTATCTTTGCTACCTGGAGTTACTGTGGTGGAAGAAGGAGAAGCAGTGGGTGAGGCTTCTGTGTATTTCCTTCTGCACCATCAAATATCGTAACTGAGTCTCTCTATACTTACATTATAAACTCACTAGGCTTAAACACTTAATGGACAACAGCTTCCTTATCAAGTTAAAAGTCCAGCAGCTGGAAGGGCTCACTTCAAGGTGCTGCTACTGCTCCTAGGGTCTGTGTGGTCTACCATCCACAATGTGTGCAAAGCTAGAGTTTTTTTTTCCCTGAATTTCACTCTTGGAAAAATCTACCTTTTCTTTGATATGTAGAAATAACACTGTAAATATCCTTCTTTTTTTTTTTTTTACCCAAGAAAATGAGTTTTCATAATTTTAGACAAATATCCAAAACAAGCAAGAGCTGATATGCTCCATCACTAAAAGCAAAGCAAAAGAGCAAGAGAGAAGTCTGTGTAGGATGGACACTCTTAATCTGATTTCATTAGATGAATAATCTTTAACTAAAGTAGAGAAACCGGCAAATCTGTGTAGATATAGTCTTATTTGATTTTAAGACCTGGTGATTGATTTAATTTTGTCTTAGACTGTCTGAAGCTAAACATGGTCTGAGAACAAAAATGAGCTAAAATGAGAAAAACTGTGAATTATAGCAAATACAGATACTTTGATGTAAATCTGTGTGTGGGTCCATTTGCTTCCCACTCAAAGTGTATAAAATCAATTTACTGAAAGTCAACAGAGAATTGCCAGGGTGAATATTTTTTATTTTTACCCTAAGACTTGAAGACTTATGCAACCTATTAATCTGTTCCTTCTGATATTCCATTTGGAATAAGCCTTCTATATTTAGCACCTTAAAAAGCATTTTTCTTTATTATTATTTTTATGTCTCAAAATAAATTACACAAACTGGAATTTCAGACTAAGTGCTAAAAGTTGTTTTAGTTCTTCATGAGTTCAGCAGTCTTCAAAAAATATACTTGACTTTGTTTGGAAGGCTGTACAATTTGACACTGCTGTTGAGAACCTCTGCATCTCCAAACTGATTTTTTTTCCCGTTTTAAATTTTTTGTATAAAGTAGAAATATACAGACCTGAACTCTATATAGATAGATGCTGTTTTATTGTGCCTACATATTTCTACACAAATAAGGCTATTTGATGGCAAACTTCAAAACCATTATTGCTATATTTTTGGATACAGTGTACATATTATAGTGTGGGCTATTATTTTGTATTAGGGGTTAAACTCTGGATTTATAACTTATAATTGTCAGCTGCTATTCTTAAATTTAATCAATTTTATGTGCATTCAAATGTAAATATAATTTAATTTTCTCCACAGTTATCATGTTCTCAATGAGAACAGTTTTCCTGTGTTATACATTTACTTCATGAATTCAATTTGTATTGCCAGATGCTCTGTTATGCCTCTTGAATTTTGGATGCAAAATAAATAACAAAGCAAATTCTTTAAAAATCCCGCTCTAATTCTATGTTTTACAAAGAGATGGAACCACTTCTTTATGTGATCTATATCTTGTTCATAATTTCAGACTGCGACTGCTGGATGGTGGAAATACTGCTGGAAAAAAATAGACTATGTTGAAATTTGAAATGAAGTTTATACACACACATGATATAGAATGAGTTCAGATAGCAAAGCTATTTCCTGAGTTTATGCACAAGAGTATCTATTATTTCTAGAGGATGTCACCTATAACTAACCACCAGATATAAGTCAAAGAAGTAAAATAACTGTGGAGATTTTTTTTATTTTAGTGGTTTTTTTTTTTTTTTTTTTTTTTTTTTTTTTTATATTCAGATACCATCTCCTTCACCTCATCTACTCAAAAATTAAAGAAAAAAACAAAAAAAGGTGTTTCTCTAAATGGCTTTTCCTGCACATTACTTAACCCTGTCAATTTGTCCAGTCTGTTTTGGTGGGTTTGTTTTCTCTTAACCAGGTGAGGATGCTGCTGCAGCTGCACTGATTTTTTTTCATGTATGACAGCTAACTTTTGCTGACAGAGCTTTTGCTGCAATAAACCAATTCCTCCTCTCTCTTCCAACTGCATGGTCACATTCTAAAGTAGATGGCAGTGACATAAATTGATAATGTGCTATGGTTCGTTAAATATTTCCATTTTGTAATTATGCCAAGACTAACACATAAGATACCATACATGAGAGAAGTTGCCTGAGACACCGTTTCAGGCTCTGCTGCTGGAGATTTCAGCAACAACTTGAAATACTTCTGAAAAAGCACTTTGTTAGCTGTGCCCAGCAAAGAAATTGATATACTAAGCAAGAAGGTGAATGTATGCATTGTGGCATTGTATATATAATTGAAGCAAGTGTCTCAGCTGTGACTATGCTGAGAAGAGGTGGATGTAATGACACCAAAAGATTCCAAGAATTCATCTGATTTTATTGAATTGGTTTTTTTTTCCAGCTTTTAAAGTAGAAGATTAAGTCTTTAAATCAAAACAATGGAGTTTTTATTTTTAAAAAAATTCCTTGACTGCATTTAAAAAAAGAAAAATTAATACATTCCAGATGAAACAAATTTAAATTGTGAAAAGTATGAAGTGCTTTATTTGACTTGCTATATTTTCCTCAATCTTTTTAATTGACAGAAAACTGAAAAAGGTAAGTTATTCACCTGCTTTATGCTAGCCTTGCAAATATACTTTGTTTATGTCTGTCCATGCTGTAATAGACAGAAGTTTCAGCTGAGATGATCTTGTGTGTTAAGTCCAGGGGTTTTGGCAGCTAAGGCCTCTAAGTGCATTACCAGACAGTGCTTCTAAGCCAAATTATCACCATGCTTTTAGGGGGTTTTATATTAATTAGAAACAGGAAATTAACATATTTACTGAGTATACTGTGAGAGCTGTGTTTTCTGCTCTCATAAGAACCTTGCAGCAGTAAATTTCCTTGCCATTCTCTAGTTTTATCTGTCACTCCTATGCACTGGTCTGACCTCACCCACTCTAGTTTATCCTTCCTATTGTCCTTTTAATAGTTAAACACTATTTTCTGCTTGTGGATATTTGCTCATTTGATGTATCTTAAACATCTGATGCATATGCAAAATAAGCTCACCTGCAGTGGAGTTACAAATGAGAAAAGAGGTCTGGGTTTAGGGGTTAGATTTCCCAGTTGTTTCAATACAAAGCTGAAGGCTGATCTCACTAGTAGCTCTATCCAAGATCAACAAAGCAGAGCATCATAACCGCCACTGTGACTGCACTACAGCTGTGAGCCTGGAGATAAGTGGAATTGAAATATTTTGAAAAGTCAAATACAGTGCAATTAGTTCTGCTTCCAAAGCTGCCTTCACTCCTTCTCGCCCTTCTTAGACAGGAGATGTTCTTTGTAATCCCCACTGCCTCTTTGCAGTTCAGCTTTGTGAGAAAAACAAGGAGGCACAACATAGTAAAGAGCCAGGCACCTGCTGCTGCTGCCTGTCATTGCAGAAGGCTGTGACAAGCTGCCACCCCTCTGTCTGGTCCTGAGGCACAGGCTGGGCTTTAAAGTCCTTCCCTTTGCATTTATTGTCTCATGTTCATGTGCTGTTCAGAACTGTTCATGCCATTACCACAACCAGTCACATGGCAAATATACAGAGGAACTGATGCTGAGTTTTGTCAAGTATGGAAAAAATAACCTGATTAATAATTAACCGGCTGGTTTGAGCTGTGCAGAGTATAAGGGTGGCTTACCTTGGCCTGTGATCGAATAGTCACTGTGAAGTTAAAATGTGCTATTGTTGTTGCTACTGTCTTTTAAGTCTTTTTTCTTTCCTTCTTCCATTTTGTTCCATTCATCCAGGATCCATCCCCTCTCCTATGTTTTTTGTGCATCTTTCTGTCACTTGGCCTGGTGAACTCTGTTTATTTTTTGTCTTGGTACAAATTAAAATTACTCTTCTTCTGTCTTCAAGCTGAGCTATATGATTATTTGATTCAGATCTTAGTAAATACTGCTCTGTCTAAATAACCTTACAAAGAGCCTCTCTGTGATTTGATATCTAGGTGGAAAGACAGGAGGTGTTATTAACTTTGCACTACTTTTTGTCCAAAACCTTGTTGTA
The DNA here is from genome assembly GCF_000691845.1 of Merops nubicus. Lineage (NCBI taxonomy): Eukaryota > Metazoa > Chordata > Aves > Coraciiformes > Meropidae > Merops > Merops nubicus. Next base: position 51,333 of record NW_008595957.1, read on the forward strand.
GCCTCAGTAGTTTTTATGGTCAAGACTCAGCTGACAAGGTTAGAACTATTCCAGGGTGGGATGCTTTTTTAGAAGTACTTTAGCACTGGGTTGTGTTTTCTTGTGTCCATATGAACATGCTTGCTCTGAAGCAGTTCGGGGCACTCAGTTCGCCTTATGTAACTTCCAGGGGTGTGTGTGGAGATGATGCATTCTCCAAATTGTCATCCACACAGTCCCATAATTTTCAATATGTTTGTACAGTTGACTAGGGATTCTGGAGTAAACTATTGTGACTTGATTTTGTATCCCAGAGCTCATTATTTTCTTTTGCCACAGCTCAGTAGTTGGTGAGGAGTGACAATGACTTGATATAAATACATTTTGGCATGAGCCACATAGACTTTGAGATGGAGCAAGGAATGCTGCAAATTAATCTGTGCTTCTGAAAGGCAGATTTCACTCATAGACCTAATGCTATCAGCACAGAGATATATTTAAAAGACCTGCAAACATTTAATTTATTTCCTTGGTATATAAAATGCTATTAAATGGGTTATGATGAACTGTTGTTTTGTCAAGAGAGTTCTTATTTCCATAGATATGGAACCTTTTGTTTTCTTTCAAGTATGACTTTTATTTGCTGTTGAGTATGTTATTTCAAATCACTTTGAATACTAAAACTTTAGATTTCTAGTTCAGACTAATAAGAGATTTTTTTATATTTTAGATTTAATTTAATAACTGGTCCACTGACTAGAGCAAAGTCAAAGCATTAATCTTAGATACAGGACTATTCTGGTTGTGCAATTTTCCGAATTAGAACAAGATTAACAAAATTTGCCTTATACTGAGTAGCACAGGATCATCAATTCCTAAATGATTCTTCAGACTCTAACCTTTTTTTTTTTTTCCGTCCAGGCTTGGCTAATCCTTTCCTTGATAAATATCTCCTAATTATATTGCAAACGTCAGTGGCCTAGTCTGGTAGATATTTTCCCTGTAGAGGTTACGCAGTTCTGATGGGTGACTTCAGAAGCTTTCTTCCAAAGACATTTACCTTTTTTGTGCCAACCATCTAATCAAGTGTCTCTTCACATTAATCATAATGAACATTTTCATTTCAGTAGGGCAGAAACCTACACAACCTTTAACTTAACAAATCCTTGCTGACTTAGTGCAAAGTATACCTACGTCTGACCCAATGTACATTACAGGGAGATGAGATTGTCTGATAAGTTTCATGGATAGAGCATTTGATTCCTACTACACTCCTTTGCTGTTTGTTAGCTCTCATAGTCAGTATACCACAGAATCACACAGAATCACAGAATATGGTTGGGAAGGACCTTTAACATCATCTAGTCCAACCATTATCTAACTCTACTAGGCCACTTCTACACCATATCCCTGAGCACCTCATCTAGACAGCTTTTAAATACATCCAGGGTTGGTGATTCAGCAACTTCCCTGGGAAGCCTGTTCCATTCCTTGATCATTGTCCTTGTAGCTCTCTACAACGTCTTCCCTCAGCTTCCTCTTCCTCAGGCTAACAACCTCAGTTCCCTCAGTCGCTCCTCAAGACTTATCCTCAAGACCCTATACCATCTACAGTCCAAGTAAATAATTCATCTAAACAGTAATTTTCTTCCAGTGCAAGAACTTTGTTGAATAGGAATGTACATAACTCATGGGGTCATACCAGTTCATAGGTGTAGGCTTTTTTTTTTGTTGTTGTTTTTGTTTGTTTGTTTGTTTGTTTTTTATATTTCCCCCCCCCCTGCTTTAAATCATTTTCTCTATCTATTTTTTTATTTATTTTTTTATTTGGGGTTTGTGTGTGTGTGTTTGTTTCTTTGTTTCTTTGTTTTTAGCATGATCTAACAGAGGAGACACAAGCAAAACTGGTAGAAAAATGTCCTATTTTTTTTTTTTCTAGAAAAAAACTCTGAAACCTCCCAGTGGGAGAGGCCTTTTCTTTCAGCTGTCTTGTGTGAAAAACAGCCCTCAGACTTACGCCAGGGACTATGTCTAGTCTGCAGTACCCACATGTCTGACAGTGTCTCTAGAGTCACAGATCTTCAAAGAATTCAAATTTGGCAGATTGACTGTGAGCTGGACATCTGATTGTGATGGACATCAGTGACGTTCAGAGGAAAAGCAAGCTTGTCTCCTGTCTGCAGCAGGTCACTAGACTGGTATTTTCCCATCCCGTTGTTAAGGCTTCCATCCGACACACACTGCTTGTTACCTCTGCTGTGTTCTCACGTTCCTCACTGATTCAGGGCCCTTTTTTCCATTTTTGGTATGTGTCTTTTATCAGTGGCAGCAATTTTGTTTTATTTTTATTTCCAGCTTTGGGGCTAGTGAGGGAGAACTGCAAGGAGGAGGACGATGTCTGTGGGTACAGAAAGTAGAAATGTTAAAAGCATCATAAAGACTAAATGACATCACAACCTTTTCTTTTCTGAACTGGAAAGCAAGAAGGTCCCAGACATCTTAGGGCTGGATTACCCTGTGCATTGAGATATGGCTATGTGGGTCATTATCTGTAATATTATGTACTTCCTTGGTTTATGATATTATCCTTGAAATTTTTTTAAAATCAGAAATAAAGGTTTAATGTACTACTGGGATTACTACCTCACATCTGCCTGCAGGCAAAAGAAAGCAACCTTATTCTTTTTTAATGAAATAACTGAAGCTGTTGTATTTCCCTTCTGTGGTTCATTCACAGGAACTGCAAAAGTCTCAGTACTTTTAACACAGTGCAGCAAAATACACACCGCTTCACTACAGATGAAATGATTCTCCAGAAAAGTAACAGAAAGCTCAAAAATGAAACTCAGTCTGACATTTTAGAAGCAGACATTTATTTTAGAAGCACCTTTCTGTATTAAAGAACTGAATGTAATGTCCAGGAAGGATAGAAAGAGTCACACTTTATAAAATACAGCAATACATATTTGATCTTCACTTCACATTGAGTATTTGGTATTTGATGTACAAATCAATTGTTACCACATAACTAAGGGACATTAGGCTTTTCTGTGGTCCTCTTATTTAATTGAAAATGCTTGATGTAAAGGATAAGGCTACTCCATTTTTTACACTATTTTTCTTGTTATCTGTAGATTTCTGTAGGGCTAAGGTTTTTGCAGAGGAACTTCTCCTGGCCTAGATACTGGTAGGTTTCATTCCAGAAATAATGTGTGCTACTGAGAGAACTACTCTGATGCTCTGTGAACTAGTATAAAATAATGCTTTGGTATTTTATAGGTGCTTCAATGTATTTTTGTATTTGTACTAATTTCGCTTTCTAGAACTGATTTCAATTGCAATACTTGAATTAATTTCTATCTGTATCTTCTGCAAAGTACTAAGTGAAACTGAACCAATGAAATTCTGAATGAGACTTGTTTTTAAGATGTGTAGGTAAACATTTCTTGGGCACAGGTTAAGTGGTTGTATTTGGAATAGATAATCACAGGAATCTATTATGTCCTAGTTACCTATTTTAATTCTTTTCAACTCACCAGTGACCACAGTTTCTGTCTAATTCAAGTGGTCATCTATATGAAATCTTTTCATAGTCTCAATCAAGTCACTGATAGACAGCAATTTACATTACAAAAAACAAGGCAAAATTACTACATGCTAATGAGTCTTATTTTTGATACACTTTCAATAGGAATTTGTATTACAAAATCTGGCTCATTTTTTTTAGGTGCTGGAGGGATCTGTCAGCTGATGGATGAAGCATACTGGTAAAATGAGGAGCTGCTTCACAAATGGTTGCTGCTGTGTGAAAACGTGGGTAGTTGGCTCTTCAGGACAGGCAGTTTTTTTCAAGAACTAAATACATTCTTAAATTCAGGTAAAAGTTCCATATTGGTATGCAGAAATGCTTCACCCAGCTCATCTATGCTCTGTCTTGGGAAGTGCTCACCATCAAAAAGAGAACTAACTATATATCATCTATGGGTTTGAAAAAGTGTCATTTTAAGTTGTTGACCACACATACTTCATTTGTGCATGAGAGGTAACAATTTAGTAGCAAAACGAAAGAAAGAGAGTTATTTAAGATGATAACACCTACATAGCTATTACTAAAAAACAATTGTTCTTTCCTTCCAAATGGAAAAAGCTGCTGTCAATGTTCAGAAATAACTGTGGTGTATTATGGATGGTGACTGCCATGGAAGTTTACAGGACCAAATGTTTTTGGAGACACCAAGAGGTCACAGGCTGAAGCTGTGCTGACCACTAAACAAATGACAGTTGCTCTGTATTAATCCATATTCATTCCGGGAAGGGGAAGGGAAAGGGAATAAGGGAAAAAGATGTATGTGTTGGAAAAAGAAACTAGAACAGCTTTAATGAAACAGTAGCAGTGAAAAGAAAATATAATAATATTAAACAGAAAATAATTGAATATTTGGATGTTGGACTTGATGATCTCTGGAGGTCCCTTCCAACCCCTAACATTCTGTGATTCTGTGGTATAGACAAATATGCACAAAACCAGTATCAAACTCCCCCGGTGGTCACCACTGGTGTTGCAGGGGAGGCACTGGGAAAGTCCCAGGCTGCACTCTGGCAGAAGGAAACTGGAATCAGGAACTGGATGTAGGGACTGGATTCAGGAATAAACAGACTGGGGTCGAATGCAGAAGAATAGACAGAGTTCTTCTTGAATGCCAGGCATTGAAGAAGAGGGATTGACTCTTGTGACCCCTTAGCTTTATACAAGATATAATGTATGTGGAATGGAATACCTTGCTGGTCAGGTTTGAGTCACCTGTCATGTTCAATCCTCCCCACAAGTGTGACTTTTTTTACATTACTTTACATTACTTTACTTTACTTTACTTTACTTTACTTTACTTTACTTTCTTACCTTTTATTTATGCCACCCTACTGTAATACACACCAGATTTAGCACTGACTTTGTTTCTATATGAGCAAGTGTAAGTAAATGCCTTTTTGCATACCGGTTCTTGGTTGTAACTAGAAACATCAAGCATTATCATTTCTAGAAGTAGACACTGCAAATATATGACATTGACTTCAGAAAGTGCAGTTGCTTAGAAGAGTCTTAGCTGAAAAGTAAAGTCACTGAGCAGAATTAATTGTGGTTTAATTCAAACTAGGGCACAAGTCAACAGCCAAGAGAACTAGAAGTATGGGAAAAAGGACAAAATACTTACCTGAAGGTTTTGTAGAGATAGAAAGGAAATATTAGGAGGCAATAGAAACACTCTAGGACAGATAGTATCTTTTTGCTATCTTCTGTGTTGTGCATAGCACATGGTTTTGCTCTTCTGAGCACAATTACAACATAAGAATTCTTTTGAGAAGACATATGCAGTATCATAGATACTGGATGGGAAGATAATGTAACATCTTTCTAAAAGAGGCCATCCACTGACTATAACTTGCATAATTTTTCTCGCTTTTAGGAGTCTTATCAAGATGTCCATTAATCCAGGGGCACAAAGAGAAACTCTCTCTGTCATCTCAATTTCTTTGCATGTCTTTGTCTATTTAGAAATACCCTACTGAGATAAAACTTCTTATTTATAGCTTCTAGTTTTGTGGACTGTAGGAGACTTAGAGAGGTAATAATAATAAAAGACAGTAAATTAGTCAGTTTTAAAACTGGAAAAATATAGATACAATGAAAGAAAAAGAGCAAATCCACAGGCAAAGAAGCTCTAATTTGACTTCCTAGCATATTGTCAAAAATCAAATCTTCCTTGTGCCTTTTAAAAGAGCACCTCTCACTGGAAGATGTCAGTGACAAGGCACAGGAAATGTGTGACTGTGATGTCCATCAGGTGTCTATGTATAGGCCTGGAAGCAAAGACACAGGTAGATGGATAAGCCCCCAAACTTGCTGTGTAATGAAGTCATACTGTAGCCTGACTGCAGCAACATTTTGTACAGCTTGGTTTCTCTAGCATCTGGTTGAAATGTATAGCCTTGGAAATGTCAGGAACCTCTCTTTCTTGTCTGTGAAATGCACAGTCATAATTAACAGAGGAAAGTAGTGGTTGTGAAACCAGAGGAATTACTTTAGAATTTGAATTTCTTTAATTTAATTTGTCAAATAACACTCACGTCCGGTCCCACATGGTGCACTAGATGAAGGGAGATAAACATTTTGTTCTCACTTCAGTAGAACTACTACTTCTGCTTTCATTAGAATTAATTGGCTGGAGAGCAGCCCTGAAGGGAGGGACTTGGGGGTGCTGGTGGA